>NC_056729.1:1500513571-1500593571 GCF_019279795.1 Protopterus annectens
TTGAAACAGTCATTCTATAATATACATGAGCAGATATTTAGTAATATACATTAACAAGTCCATTTTCAGTGGAGGCCCTGGAAGAAAAGTTCCAAATTGTTATACAACATTTTAAGAACAATAACTGTACAATCTTCAAAAATAAAAATGAAACATCTGCAGTTTAAATAATTATAACAAATTAGTGATAATATAACAACTTTAGCTAAGAATTTATAAAGCTATATGGCAACCATTTAATATGTATAGAAATTTTAGACAGTTTGTAGAAAATTTAAAGGTCAGCTAGAAATAGTACCAGTTATCCTGGAGATACACAGGAGCCGAACCATTGATTTAATAAGTGAAGTTTTAATTGTGTTTTAAATGAGTTTGCATTTTGAATAGATTTCAGTGGTAGTGGTGTGTGGTTCCATACTTTAGCTATTTGGATATAGGGAGTCAGATACAGTATTAACACATACATATTCATTTGTAATTAGATAACAGTCATATAAAATAAGACAATTATTAAAGTAAAAAAGATTTGTATGCATTAGTGCATGCTGAACATTAGGCATTTGAAAAGGTATATTTGTCAAACAGAAAATATATGAAAATTCAAAGGGAAAAATAGTGAAAGAGAGGGAAGGGACTAGGTAGGTCAGAAAATATTAATACTGGAGTTAAGAGGTGGGATATAAAGTAGGTTCTTAGATAATTTTATATATATATATATATATATATATATATAAAATATATATATATATTTATATATTTATATATATATATATATATATATATATATATATATATATATATATATATATATATATATATATATATATATATATATATATTATATATATATATATATATATATATATATATATATATATATATATATATATATATATATATATATATATATATAGATATATATATATATATAGATATATATATATATATATATATATATACATATACCTAGACATATATATATAGATATATATATATATATATATATATATATATATATATATATATATATATATATATATATATATATATGGCTACCATAAGGTTTATATTTAATGTACAGAGTTATGAAATGAGCAGGATCACAAAACTAAGTATATAGCTGGAAGATGTTAGAAAAACTATTTAGATATTTGTGAAGACTGGATGTGGGGCAAAATATTCTGAAATGGTTTGATGATATGACAAGTTGAAGATAATGGTGACATTTATCCTGGAGATATGCAGGAGCAGATACAGCACTGCCAAGCACCTTTTAGTATTCCATACTTTCCTGAAATTTCTGTATGTGCTGAAATACAGTAATGGCCAAAAAGCATGGTACTTATCAGTCAGTTTCTGCAATGTTACCATATTAGCTAATCCTTTCACTTTTCATCAATATTTCTCTAATATCTATCTCTTTGGAAAAAATGTACTTTGGCATAAGTCTGTTTTATACGACTATACTGACCTTGACAAAATGCATGATAAGAATATAAACTTTTGGGAAGCAACATGAGAGGGAAAATAAAAGAACAAACAAGATGTTCCCTATGTTATGTAAGCTGAAACAAATTATTTTCAGGAAAAAAAAAACTTTTGAATTGATCAAAGGTAGTTGGTGGGGCTTACAAGATCTCTAGCAGGAAACATGGAAATGAAGAAATAGGTAGCAAGTGAAAGGTCTCTTCCTGAACACTAAACTATAATTTAGGTGATATTCTATGGAGAAAAAATATCTGTGGGATGCAATTACCTACACTAGTGAGTGGAAATGCCCATTAAGACAAGCCTTAAAGCACGAAAGCTATTTTTCCTTTCTCTTCTTTATCACTTTCCTTTTTTCTGTGTCCGTGGACAGCAACGTAGCGTTAATGCACTGAGTGAGGCATTATTGTGTTAAATCTGTACTTTAAAGATATTTATTAGACTGTACGGTAATGTTATTTCACTTAACAAAAAGTCAATATTGTGTTTATTGATTACAGGAGTAAAACAATATCAAAGGTTATGCTAATGCCTAGTCACTTGTGGTTTATGGCTTTATTTAGATATCCGCCTCTTTCACTGGTGGTCCCATTTCTGGTCTGTGCAGACAATGCATATCAAGCTGGATATTGATTGCCACAAGGCAGTAGTTACATGGAAAGAAAACATTTCACTTGAGCAGGCTTATGCTCTCACTTTTTAATTGAGTTAAAACTGAGTTTATCTGCTACTCAGTGCTAATTATCTGTCTCACAATGACACCCTTACTCTGAAATGCTATTGCTCCCACAAGAATTGCCATTCTAAACATGTCAGTGCTGGAAGGAATTAACTCTGCTATGAGATTTACTTAATGAATGCCATGAACCTTTTTTTCCCTGTTGCCAACTTCTTGGAGCTTCTCATTAGTGCAGTTTCTCTCTGCTTAAGAAGAAAAGTTGTTTGGTATATCATAAAACTCTCCTTGGTGATTTTCAGATCTTAAAAACTTGAAATTTGTTTTGGATTGTGATGTACAACAACCATCTGGATGGTTAGTAGTAGGAGCCACCTAGAAGAGGAGAAACCATGAACCAAAATAACTAATTCTCAGCATTCATACTGAACTCAATGAATTAGTTTTCTTTATATTTTCTGCTTTGTTTACACTGACCACCAAAAGCTAACATAATTAGAAAATAAAATAAAAAAAAAAACAAGTTTGATTTCAGAATATTTAGCAAGTAGAAATATGATACCAGTTGGGCCTTCATCTAAATTCCCATACATACATATATATATATATATATATATATATATATATATATATATATATATATATATATATATATATGTATATCTATAAATGAGACCCATCCCATCTTTTCCTATATTAATGTTTCTGTCTTTCGGCTTTTCCCGGTTAGGGGTCGCCACAGCAGAACTCCGGTCCGCTAATGATTGGCAGTAGAGTTTTACGTGCTGGCTTGCCGGGCCTAATGCACAACCTTCAATGAAGGAACGACCGTTCACGCATGTCGCCACACAGATGACGCTCTAACTGAGAATCGCAGCACCATAAAGAATGTTAAACGAGTATGCATGTGCTCATGCTGATAGCTTATAAATACAATTTGAGGATATTATCAAATGACCTATTAATTAGTATGTAAAATAAATTAGTAACCATCCCTATGCAAAGTCTAATGTTATATATTTATTACATCTTAAGCTATTCATTTTAGTGAATGGAGTCAAAGTGTATTGCTGCATGCATTTCTTTTTAAATATTATGGTCACTTTTATCTGTCAGACTTAATATTGTTTTGGTATCCAACTGTTTTAGAATGCAAACAATGATGTCCTGTGACAATAAAGGTGCCTGTATATAGCATAAGAAGACAAAATCCTCTGCCAAACACAGTCAGTACATACAAACCTACACACACAGACACAAATATATACACATATTCATATACACCAGCTTCATGATCTCACTGAGTGGGGAAAGGGCAAATTCCCTGACTCCCCACTGTATCTACATACCGGCAACATTTGAAAAGTTCATTTTCAAATTCTGTAGCTGGTATTTCATGTGCTCGAAGTCCTGAGAGTTCAAGAGAATTTGAGCACTTGAGGGGAATAGACAGACAGATATATCAGTGTCTCATCAAAAGTCAGACCCTCATAAGAAATAATGATCATTTTCGATTGAATCTAAAATTATCAAAAACCAGAAAAAAGCAATTTTTAAAAATTTTTGCATGGGTGGTATTTATGAACACACACACACACACACACACACACACACACAACGCATGCATGCACGTGTGTGTGTGTGTGTGTGTGTGTGTGTGTGTGTGTGTGTGTGTGTGTGTGTGTGTGTGTTTGTGTAGGTTTGAGAGTGAGTACATGTGCATTAGGTATATTTTATATGAATAATCAAATATTTCAACCTGACCTCATAGCTACACTTGGTTGTGAAGTCACAATTAATCTACTTTAAACTTCATTGCTAGCAAGAATTTGTGTTATAGCAGAAAACTGAATCAGTATTTAAAATGAAAATTTTGGGGGGGTAAGCTCATGATGTTCACTCTGCTGAACCTGAGATGGTGAGGTTGCTTTAATATTTCTGTTAAATGACTTTAGTCTGCAAAAAGCTTATTACCTTTCAAAAGATGTAGGTATGTGCTTTCTTCCCAAGGTAAATTTAGCTCGCTTTATGACAGTCCATGTACATGACAGTTTTCATCTTTGTCATGAGTGGAAGAACATGATTCATGCCTCCTTTGAACAGTATTTGAGTCCTTCTACAGTCATTTGCCTACTATATGCAACCAAGTAAGTCATATAACTAGACAGTGCTCTCTGCTGACCTTTGAAAAGGCCAGTTTGTTCAATGGACTTACCTGGTTGACAAACAAACTAAAATTAAAATAAAAAATGGACATACTGCATACATTGCACCTTTCAGTTAGTTTAGATACTACTTAAAATGTAAACAGTCTAAGGCAGTAAAACAACCATTTGGTTCCTTTTCCCTGCTTGTGTTTCTGAATGTAAAATAGAGTAATCTGAATCTGCAGGATCTCTGCATTCTCTTTTATAGTAATGACTTTGCAGTATAGTTTGTAGCCACTGCAGTAGGTAACTCTTACCCACAATGGGTCATTTTAGGGTCATACTATCACCTGGTGTTACACCCTGCTGTTTAATAATGAACTATGAGCATATTGGACTGTGCATTTCTACATGGGCCTTCTCGTCTGAAGTCAGTATGACTTTGTCCTGGTCTTTTATGTGTTCTTTTCTTTTCTTTGATTACCAGCTGGCGGTACAGTTATGCGAGTACTTACTATAACTACACACGTCTCATAGAGATTTCTACAGCATATATACGCACTTCGATCTTTCCCTAAAGAGTAATATTAAGGGTAAAGAGAGCAGCAGAGTTCCTTTGGCTGGCTGCATGTTTTTTATCTTCCTAATCCAAAAGGGTCTGGAAGTAACTGAGCAGAAGTTTGGGTTGTTGTCTCTTTTATGCGATTGGCTTACATGGGTTTGCCCATGGCTACTGTGACAACCCCTGCAAACTGCTTCAGCATATACTAAATTAGCTGCATAGAAGGAGCAGAAAGTCAATCCCACAAAGATCTGCTGTCATGTTAAGTACTTGCACAACTTTAAAGTTCACACCAGCTGTATGGTAAACATTAATGCATGTGTATTTTTGAAGTGCCTTATTTCCAGAGGAGTACAAGACACTATGAAGACTGTTTTAATGTCTTTGACAGATTCTGATGTTTTGGAGGTGGATTTTAATTAAGAAATAAGGCATGTGAAAAGTGCGAATTAAAATAGTATTTACCAATATTTCATGTGCTGTTGTCACAAATTGTAGTTACATGGCTTAAGAACATGAAAAGTGGATAAGTAATTTACTCATAACCCATATCTCACAGCACCTTGTTGCCATTACATGACTGATTTGTATTACATTTATTACTTGTGGATTTCTGTGAAATTCACCACCATCATATCCCATGCTTATAATTCATTGCATCACAATGGAATTGCTATCATTACATTTGCTTACATTCTAATGATAGCAATTTACATTTGCTTACATTCTATCTGCGGTAGTGGTGCTGTGGTAGCGTTGTCGCCTCACACCAAGACGTTGTCCCATTCGATTCTCAGCTAGAACGTCTTCTGTGTGGAGGCATGCGTGAATGGGCATGCCTTCGTTGAAGGTTTTGCGTCAGGGCTGGTAACTCGGCACGTAAAAATCCACTACCAAACGTTAGCGGACCGGAGTTCTGTTGTGGCGACCCCTAACCGGGATAAGCCGAAAGACACACACACACATTTGCTTACATTCTGAGATATTTTGGCAGAATATTATTTATCATATCAGTAGGATCATATGAATAGCTGCGGTGGTACGGTGGTAGCAATGTTACCTCACAGCAAGAGGTTCTCCAGTTGGATTCTCAGAGTGGCTTGGGAGTGCCTTCTGTGTGGAGTCTGCATGTCCTCCCCACAGTTGGGTAGTGTTCGAAAGACATGTGTGCGTAAATGGGCATGCCTTCGTTGAAGGTTGGGCGTCAAGCTGGCACCTTGGTGTTTTGTAAAAATCTACTGCCAATCATTAGCAGACCGGAATTCCGCTGTGGCGACCCCTTACCGGGAAAAAGCCGAAAAGACAAACAACATATCAGTAGGATCATAGGAAGTTACTAGGCTATTCCCCCTTACAAGCCTAGCCAAGAATTTAGCCCATGTTCCAACAAGTCAGCACCTTATGCCGCTGTCCAGCAGGGACATAGGTAGAATCCCAGGGGTGTATTTTCTGTCCTCCATCCAGTTATCCAGGTTGCACTTAAAAAGCTTTAATGAGGTACCTGCTTTACGCGGAGAGAGAGTCTATTCCACATAAGGAGGAGTCTCTGGGACACAAATCTGTCCCACCAACAAGTCCTATTGATGTCACAGACCAGGTTGAGGTCTTGCATGCGGGTTACTTGAGTAGAGCTTGACTTGCGGATATGCAACAGTCACATCAGGGCAGGGTCTGAGATTGCTTTGTATGCCAGACAGAGGTCACCTCTGAGCAGTCTGTAGGAGACTGAGTAGAGGGACAGGGCTTTTAGCCTATTTGTATAGGGTAGATGTTTGAGGCTCTGGATTCTCTGGATGACGAACCTCTGTGGTGTCTCCAGATGCTGCATATGCTTTGTGAGGTACATGCCGAAAGGGGTACTGTACTCAATAATGGGCCTTAGAAGGGAAGAAAACAGGGATGTTATGACCTTGTCTCTGGATGAGATACCCTTACTAATGAGGTGGACCATGTAGAAAGCTTTCCATATAAACAGAGGCAATATGGTGGTCAAAAGTCAGTTTGCTATCAACCAGGGTTCCCAAGTCCGTCATGACTGATTGCATGGTTAGTGCCTTATTATCAATGGGATTATTTGTGGGGACGTCATTCTCCCCAAAAGGGATGATGATGCATTTTTTGGCATTCAGTTTGAAGCCATGTTTCTAGCACCAGTAATTTGTTTGTGTGAGACCCTCTTGGAGGATGTCCACATCACTTGGGGAATTGATGATAGCACCCAGCTTGCAGTCGTCTGAAAACCTGGTCAGCCATAGCCCACTAGATTTGTCCTGCACCTTTGAGAAGTATATCCCAAACAGCAGAGTCCCCAAGACCGATCCCTGGGGCACACTGCTTGTTACAGGTCTACTACTTGAGGTGGCTTCCCATATTTTGACTAGGTGGATTCTATCAGTGAGCCAGTTTGCTACCCATCTGGTAACATATGGATTGATCCAAAAAAAAAAATCACTCGGTAGGCACACTGGTCTCAATGAAGACCAAGTCACAACACGAAAATCCACTTAAAATATTTTAATAACAGCAACTTGGTATCCACAGATTGAGCGCTTTCTTTCCACTAAGGGAACTTCATCAGAATACCAAAACCCAAGTTACACTCATTTTTATAGTAACATTCATTAACACTCAACAAATTAATACATTGATTAATTGATACATTTAAAGAACTACCAAACTAGACACTGTAAAAATGGTCTCTTCTATATATAAAAATAGCACGAAAATAGGATGTGTACACATAAAAATATATGTATAAATATATAAAAATGTTAATTCAAAGCTCTTTTTTTCAGGGCAGGGATGATAGAACAATGCTCATTCAGCCCTGGTGGAGAACATGCTTCCATTTTCAACTGCCACACGAGCTCCTTATACTCAAGGTTCATTTTCCAATCACCACTTTTTTCAGATTTTTTTAACCTGAATCTAGATCCTGAACATATTATGTAATGCTTAAACAAAGCGTTTGTATCCTTTTTCAATCCTTATTGTACCCTTATGGATGTCATAATTATGTTCATAGATTCTCTGCCTAAGTTTCCTTTCTGTCTTTCCCACATAGTAAGACAAACAGAAGGTGCAGAATGCCACATAAACCACCCCCATAGAGTTACAATTATAGTAACCTCTTTCTTTTAGTTTGCCCACTGAATTCCAATAGCTCAATTCATCCATATTAGCTATATATGGGCATTGGGGGCATATACCACATGAGTGGGTACCAATCCTTCCTTCCTTAGCATGGGTGTCTGCAGTCCCTTCAGACTAATTTTTCAAATTGTAACCCCTCCTCAAACTAAATTTCAAATTCCTAATTCTAGGGTATTGGGCATCTTTGAAAACATCTCCCAATACCTCAACATGATATCCTTCATCCAATATGTATTCATATGGTAGTCAATAACAAAAAAGGTTTCCTTAGGACCACCATCCACCTGATTACTTCTCTGGACTACATTTGACGAATTGGGTAATACGCTCATTTGAGCATTAGTATTACCTCTACCAACATCTCCAGATAAAATTGGGCAATATTTTATACCCCATCCGTTCAAGATGTCATCCTTAATAATGGCAACTAAATCTTCTGGGGATCCCATTTTAACAAACAATCCACCTATATAATTTACTTCCTGCACCAACTCTTCCCTCATGGAGGTCATTTGTGCTGCCCTGACCATCTGTCCCTTAATGATGTTCCTTTTTTGAAAAAAATAAATGTTCACTCTTGAAATGCAGGTAAGAGTTGGAAAAATATTTTTTATGATATACTGTTGAAATATATTTCCTAACAATAAAAATGTGGAACAAGCGATAAGGTGGCGAGAGCAACACCAAAGCAACAGCAAAAAAGAAAATAGTCTCTCCACACCGTCAAGCCAAATAAAATTTATTAAAAAATGACAAAGCTTTCGGATATAAAAAACATCCTTCCTCAGTGTCTTACACAAAAGAAAAGTCATTCTGTGTCATGTGCTATTAGTATAAATGTTGGTTTTAACTTTTCTTTTGTGTAAGACACTGAGGAAGGATGTTTTTTGTATCCGAAAGCTGTGTCATTTTTTAATAAATTTTATTTGGCTTGACGGTGTGGAGAGACTATTTTCTTTTTTGAAATATATTTCCTAGCCTTTGGGTCTTTCCTAATTTTGACATTTAGAAAGTGCATTTCATCAATACCTATACTATGATTATATTCCAAAAAATTGGTACTAATATTGATGTAATCAATAAAATGACCAATGGAATCTTGAGGTTCTTTCCAGACAATAAAGATGTCATCCAGATATCGGAAATAGGCTCTAATATTTTCATATAACTCAGATGTAAACACAAAATGTTGTTTCCAATACAATAGAACTATGTTGACAAATATAGGGGCAAAGGAAGCCCCCATAGACACTCCACCTACCTGCTTATAATATTCCTCCTGAAAAAACATAAAATTGTTTTTAAGTACTAGCTCCATATTTTCTAACACTAACTTAAACTCCTGGGAAGATAAAAAATCAAATTCAATAAGAATTTACTTAAACTAGGCTAAACCTGTATCCTGGGGAATAACACTAAATAAATCCTTGATATCAATTGTTATAAATATGTAATCAAAATTAAACTCTATTTCCCCAAACTTAGCCAAAAAGTCCCAGGAATCAGTAATAATATGTGGATATAACCCGTAAAAAGGTTTCAACTTTTTATCCATGTAAATAGCTAAGGGTTGTGTTTTGAAGCTCTCTGAGGAAACAATTGGTCTTAAAGGAGGATTTTCTGAATCCTTATGGACCTTAGGGATGCCAAAAATACCCAGAATCACTGGTTTAGGAACTTGAAAAAATTCAAACGATTGTTTGTCTATGGCCCCTTGCAATAAATTGCCCTCAAGACAAAGGTCCACATATCTGTAGGCTAATTTGATTTCATTTCTAGAAACTTCTTGGTACTTCCTGTCCCCTTGAAAAATCTCCAGCATTTTACTGCTGTACATCCAATCCTTCATTATCACCCCCCCCCCATCCTTATCAGGTTTTATAATCCTCATATGGTGATTCTGGGTTAGTTCACTCAAACATTCCCTTTCTTGTTTGGAAAGATTGACATAAAAATACCTCTTTTTGTTAGTACAATTCATCCTAAAACTGTCACGAATGTCACCATCCACTAAAGCTTCAAATGTAGAATGAACAGGGTGGGTAGGTGGATTGAAAGTACTTTTTTTTTCTGAGGCCACTAGAAATTGGAATAGTATTCACATCTTCAAAAAATACTTCCAAATTTAAACTTCTAACAAAAATTTTAGTATCTAAAATCATTTTTGCAATAGAACCTTTTTTCGCAGGGTCAAAAGTAAACCCCTTTTGAAATAAATCAAAATGTGTGGGGTTAATTGTAACTATAATTAAAAACATGAAAATCCCCACAGGAATGTATACATCCTACATTCTGTATATCATTCCTTGTATTCAATTCCTCCTGCCCCTGCTGATAACCTGTTATGTATGATGTTTGCTGAGTCACCTGTTCAAAAGTGGGCTGAACCGCTTGATTCTGTAATCTGGGTGACCACTTCATGGGGTGATAATCTAAAGGGGCCTCAGCTTGTGTCCTATCCCTAGTATGAATTCCAGTATCACTAGAATTTCCAGTATCAGCGGCATCATCCCTGGGGTACACCACTTGTTGCAGGTGTACTACTTGAGGTGGCTTCCCCTATTTTGACTAGGTGGGTTGTATCATTGAGCCAGTTTGCTACCCACCTGGTAACATATGGATTGATGCCTAGTCGAAAGAGTTTATTTATTATACCTGAGTGGAGAATAGTACGAAGGCCTTGGCCAGGTCAAGGTTGTTGGTGTGCACCATTTTCCCCTCATCTATGGCCTTGGTGACTGTCTCAAAGAAGTTGACCAAATTTAACAGGCATGACCTCCCCTTGACAAAACCAAACTTTGTGTAATTGAGTGTTTGGAGGTTGCCAATGTCCTTGTTAATGAGGTCCATGATAATTTGCTCCATGGCTTTGCAGATCAGGCTAGTTAGGCTGATGAGTCTATAATTTCCTGGATCGGTGGTGGATGCTCCGCCTTTGTGCAAAGGGATGACAGTAGCTGTCCTCCACTTGACTGTGATGAAGCCAGTACTCAGGCTTTGGTTGAATAGGTACCTAATGGTGCTGCAAGTTCCTGCCTGAGTTCATGTAAGATGCAGCCTGAGATGTTATCGGGTCCCAAGGAGGCTGTATTTGTTTGCCTTTAAGTGGGCAGTGATAACTTGCCCCCTAGAGATAAGGGGATGGGGGCAGGTACTGGGCATGTTCTGTTTTACTGATTGGGGGGACAGAGGAGTGATGTTTTCACTGAACCCATGTGCCAGCAGGTTAGCTATATCTACAGGGGTTTGTGTAAGTGGTGTCCTTGACCACCACTTCTGAGCAGATCTGGATGCTTCCCTTGAGATTGTGGACATATGTGAAGAAAGCCTTATGATAGTCTTTAGCAGATGTGGCCAGTTTGGACTCAAAATTTGCTTTTGAGGATTTAATTAGTGCTCTAATTTGCTTGTTAAAGCTAAGGAGAAATTGCTTCCAATTAGACACCTTCTTGGTCCTGGACAGCATTTTTTTCCTTTTATTATAGAGTTTATTTATTGTAGATGTACACCTGACAGGTTTACTCTTCCTTGAGGAGGAGGATTTCATCCTGTCTGGTATTCCTGATTCCATGCAGCTATATAAATTCTCATATAGTGCTTTGGTGTAGGTATGGACATATGCGCCAGTTTCTGGGGGGGGGGGGCTGTGAGGCTGTTTATACCTTCCCTTAGGAGGTTGTAATCAGCTTTGTAGACATTTTTGTGTTTGACCCTAGCTGGGGGGGTGGGGTGGAGAGCTGGTGACTTTTAAAGTGACTGCTTTGTGGTCGGATCTTACCAGGGATGATGACACTGTAGGGATGCTGCAGTGGTTACTCATGTTGGTTAATACCAAGTCCAAGATATTTTCACCTCTTGTGAGGGTGTCAACCTACTGGTCCAAAGCATTTGCAGAAAAGAAATCAAGGAATCTCTGGGCATTTGTGTTTTGGGATGAGTATTTCTTCCAATCTATGGTTGGATAGTTAAAGTTGCCCAGGATCAAGGTAAAGGGTTGAATCTTGATAGATTCGAAGAGGTCTAGATAGGTGAAGTGGGCATCTTGAGTCAGAGTTGGAGGCCTCCAGGTAGCTATGATTTGAATGGGGGTCTTGTCAGTTGTTAACTGCACCTGGAGTATTTCCTGTGCATCACACTGTTTGACCAGCCTAGAGGTGTGTTGTTGTGTCTTTCGGCTTTTCCCAGTTAGGGGTTGCCACAGCGGAACTCCAGTCCACTAATGATTGGTAGAAGATTTTTACGTGCCATGTTACCAGCCCTGACGCACAATCTTCAATGAAGGTATGCCCCTTCACGCATGTCTCCACACAGAAGACGCTTTAGCTGAGAATTGAACGGACAACGTTTTGCTGTGAGTCGACAATGCTACCGCAGCACCACCACCGCAGTACCAGCCTAGATGTGTGTATGCCTTTCATATATATTGCAACTACACCTCGTTTTTTTTTTGCTGCCCATGGACTGGTGTCTGAATGAATGATAGGATGAGTAACCTGGTATGGCTAGAGTGCTCTCCGCATCTTTGAACCAGGTTTCTGTAACTGCACAAATGTCAGCTTCTTCCAGGGTTGAGAATGCTTGCAATGAGTGCAATTTCATATTTAGACTCCTAGCATTTAGCAGCATAACCTTTAATTTACGTTTTGATGAAATTTTCACATTGGTAGTTTTGACCTCATGGCATTGCCATTGACATGGGGGTTACTTTAACCTGTTATTGATTATCTAAATATTTCCAGGAAATAGCTGGCACTGCCAACAGTACTGTATGCTGTTTCATTAATGACCAGAATGCATTTCTGTATGCATAGCAATTAATTTTCAAGTGCTAAAGGAAGCAATAGCTTTCTTTATATTACATCAGTAACACTTTCCTTTAATTAGATGGAGAAATGCTTACTTGTGGTGCCTATACCTCTCAACTCTCCAGATTTTCACGGAATGTCCAGATTTTTACCTCATATTTTTGGTCTGTTCCTCATAAAAATGTGGTTTTCTGGCAAATCACTGGCAAATCATTGGGGACTAAAGTCAGAAAACAATGACACGCACCTGAGTTTCAAACTTCATATCCTTCAGAAAATTCATTCTAATGCAAAACCTGCTATTCTGCCAACTTTTTAAGTTTGTAAGTGCATTATTTAAAAAGTGTCCCTATTTTTTTGCCTTTGTTCCCCCATTATTTATGCTTTTGTCCATATTTCTTCAGGTAAGAAGTTGAGAGGTACGGTATTGGTACCTTTGTCTTAATTGTCAATGGCTTTTAGTCACAGAACTATGGACCATGATATTCAGATTAATGTTTCCTTTCTTATAAAAAACACATTGAGTATAATTGATGCATTCAGTGATATCCGTGGGCTACGCTGTGTGGCACATGCTCTGCTGTCTCTGTCCATCTGACATTCTCTTTCATCTTAAAATAATTTATTTGTTTTTTTTAATTTCAAAGCAGTAGTCATATTATTCTTTATAACAGTCATGCTTGAATGCTCACTGACTCCTGTTCAGTTATGCGGTTAGGCACCATATAAATAATAATCACAATTTTTAACTGTTTTGCACAATACATTCTAATGAGGTGGTGTACCGAATTATGAACTTACTGAATGCCCTCAAGTGGTATAATTATTAAAAACTGTTAATTCAGTGTTTATCATGTGTTCATACCTCACATTGGAATGAAAACATATCATATTGTTTGTTATATTATGCAATGTTTTTTCAGTTTAAAGTATGTTGTTTGTTGAGCACATTATATTATTGTATTTTGTCATACAAAATACTTTGTATCTTCAGATACAAAAAAAATATCATAATTTGTGCAGTGATAGGGTAAAGCGGCAGCAGTATTTCTTTACATGATAGGAGACTAATCTTAATATGTAATTTCTTATTAGTGTTTCCTTGAAAGCTTGTGTATTAATACTTTGAAGTTATAGGTAGCTGCCAGCTGTAAGTGTGGTACAGCATATAGCATTAATGGATGGGGTGAATCTCTGCAATCTTATGTTATGGCATATACAGGTTTACTTCCATAGTTCCTCGAGTTTTTAAGCAGTACCATTACAGGGATGAAATGCAAAATGTTGTAAAGTGTCCTGGACCCCTCCAGTTTCTTTATTTATGTTCATAATCTTTTCCCTTTTATGTAAAATATTGACCTGTATTTGTTAAGGTCAAATTGTAATTAACAAAAATGTCACATGAATCACAATAGGTCAAGGTTAAATGAGTCATACACATCTCCTGAAGATAGGTTAGGTGATAGTGGAAGTGATTTTGAAGAGAGGCTTTAATGAAAGCTAGATAGTGGGTTAGTTAAATGTCATAACCTACTTGATGCAGGTTATCCTGCAAGCACTGATTTGACAGTATTGTGGAAAAGTGATTGGAACCTCAAATGAGAGGTTTTGCTAGCTGTAGATAAACCCTGGCTTGGCCTGCTTGAAATCTAATTACCGTAATTTTTTGAGAAGCACTTGTAGTGTTATATGATCTCTCCCCATGTCTGTGGACAGTACTATGCCTTGTTTCCTTTTCAAGATTTACCCCAGATTGAGTCTGGTAACTCCCAACTAGTGTACAAATGAAGGTGGCCATGGGTGGCCATGGATACTTGGTGTGTCACCATGCTGTGCATCAGTGTGATTGTGGTATTATCCCTACTCTGGCTATCTTTGTACATCCCCTTTTTCAGATGACTCTCTGTGGCAGTGCTCTGAGCCCTAACAATGTCACAGCACATTTGTTGTTGTGCAGTCAATGCTTCAGATGCTTCCTGGGACAGCTGTAACAAATTCCTGTCATGGTCTCCCCTTTGTAAAGGTGTCACTGTTGAGGACCTTGTTACCTCATCCTCAAAGTGTATATCTGGGTTTGGAAATCCTGGCATAGTGGTGCATGGTTGTTTCTCCTGTACAAGCAAGTGTGTCAGCATGTGCCTGACTTTGTGATGCATTGTCGCATCCTGCAGTGTTACTAATATGTTATGAAGTGTGACATCCTGCTGTCAAACTTCGGGAATGCATGCCACTTTTTTCAGGCTGCCTCATAAATATAACTGTTTATCATCATCTTTACCAACAGCCATTCTGCTGTTGATATCCTCAATATTTATTGCTAAAGTGGAACTGTTTATTTCCCTACTGACACTGTAAAAAATAAATGGAACACATTACTAATAAAGAAATAACATATACTACTGTATGCTTATTAAGGAGTTATGGGGACACTTATCATGTAATCTGCCTTCATTGTCATTCTGTGTAGATGTTGGAGGTTCACCTATGAACAGTAATTATCATGTGTTTAATGTAATTAATTACTGCTTGGCATCCAATTCTCTGCATAAATATATGGTACTGGTTTTAAACCAACATTCATAAGCAGATGAGTGTTTCTGCTGCAGACATTGGTAATAGCCAGTGTCATCACCCCCTCTGATTATTCCAGTGTCATTATCTGTGTCATAGTCACCCCCATGGAGTAACAGCCAGTGTCCACACCCCCTCTGATTATTCCAGTGCTATCATCTTCTGTGTCATAGTCACCCCCATGGATGGAGTAATAATCACTTTCCACACCACCTCTGATTATTCCAGTGCCATCATCTTCTGTGTCATAGTCAGCCCTATGGATGGAGTAATAACCATTGTCCACCCCACCTCTGATTATTCCAGTGTCATCATCATCTCTGTTATAGTCACCTCCACAAATAGAGGTGACATTCCTCAGATGGTGTTAATCTGGTAATTTTTGGAGGTCCCCCTCCCTCAGTACAGGTCTTAACAATTGCATTCTGCCTTGATTTGCTTCTAGCAAGTCCTGTGAAAGCATTTCCCATGTTCATGCTTAGTAATGTGCACTTTCTGTCACTCATTGCATTAATGTCCAGGACACCATGATTCAAGGCCTAGCTTGTTTGGGCACACTTTTACCCAGGACACCATGATTCAAGGCCTAGCTTGTTTGGGCACACTTTTACCCAGGACACCATGATTCAAGGCCTAGCTTGTTTGGGCACACTTTTACCCAGGACACCATGATTCAAGGCCTAGCTTGTTTGGGCACACTTTTACCCAGCAGATGTTTCCCATTTGTCCTAACGGATGCCATGAGGATGCAATTTTCCTTATGGCTGATGTTGCCCTTTCTTTGCTTTGATCTGCTGTTTTGCATCATTACTGCATGCGATAAAAAGAAGCCAAGTCATACACAAAAACACACCAATGACTATGTATGCCCCAAGTCATACACAAAAACACACCAATGACTATGTATGCCCCAAGTCATACACAAAAACACACCAATGACTATGTATGCCTTTCTTCCTTCTATAAAAAAGTTATCACACACCACATAATTATAAACACATGCAAAATCTCACTCTAACAAAGCAAATTTGTGCTATACTAATGTCTGCAGCACCATTCATAGCAGTAAAGCAACCAATTCTTAAACAGATTTCTTCCCTTTAGCCCATCCTACCATTTTCATGTACATTTTTCATTCTTCAGTGGCACTCAGAAATCTACAAATAAGGACACATGCATGCCCAACCAATCCTTCGTACTTCAGTACTTCACAACGGAAACACATATGTATGTACAATCACTACGTGGCACCAAACTTTTAATTTTTTCAGTGATCACTCATAATTTCACACTGCTGCTGTAATGATTTCCATTTACAAATGACAACTTTACATTTTACATTAAAGCCATGATAACTAGCCCATGATATCAGTAAAATAAAAAATTATTCAATGTAACTAATTAACATAATTTTTACATGTTTCATATTAAATTTTAATATTTTGTTATTTTTTTCCTTACTTTCCTAAGGCGTTTATTTATTGCATTTGATTACCGGGAAAGTCCACTAGGTCTGAAAACCCATTTTCAGTAGAGGCCCAGGGAGAAAAGCTTCACAATTTTATATACATAAAATTTTGAAACAGCAAAGCATTTGCCACCTAATTCAAATAATCATAAGTTAATATGGCAGTGTTCAATTATTTAAGGTCCAGTTACATGTTTATATGCAAATTAGACCCCTTTACATATATCTTTATGAATTGCTGTAATATGCAGATGTGTATAGCCACTTTTGTATATAACAACTCTTGGCTGCTCACGAATGAGGCCTTAACCTCAAGAGAATGCACTGTGGATAGCGGCAGAGTCCACAGAAGTTTCTCAGTATTCTCCAGCATATATAATATCAGATATGCCCAAATCTGAATATATTCAGAAAAAAAAACAAAATGAAGTCATATGTATTACAGTTTGCACAACCATAGAGTGTAATCTTTGCTCGTCTAACCTCATTGGGCATGCCTTCTCATCTCCGAACACTCAATACTTAATAAAAGTTGGTTGCCACACACACACACACACACACACACACACACACACACACACACACACACACACACACACACACACACACACACATGAATATGTATTTATGTACCCCCCCCCCCACAAAACATATTACTGCTGCTGCTACAATGAAGGAGTAAATGACATTCAGGCGTAATACTTACAAAACGATAGCTAAGGCAAAGTACAACAAAAATTGCAATTATAAGTAATAGAAAAGAAAAAATGATTATTGCATACGTTTTTATGCACCAAATAAATAAAATGCAAATGTACTCCTTTAAAACATATAGGTGACAAAGCATTTTTGGTTAAACCAACTTGCCAATAATAACAGTGCATGCTCTAATGTCCCTGCTGGTTAACTGGATTTGATTAAGGTGGTGTCACACTCCAGAAGGAGTGGTTCTAAACCTGTGAACCACAGTCCTGCTCATACTTTCTTTGTTCAATTTCTGGCTCTTCTAATCATGGCAGAACCTGTTAAAACATGAAGCCACACTCCAAGTTGGTCTGATTAGGAGTCCAAAATCATGGTCTACCTTCTCAGGGAGTCATATATGGAAAAGATCGAAGTGTGCACAAGAAGTTCAGATTGGAAAAAGATCAATATCTGTCAGGAGTTGAGTGAGACCTGGAATCCCTGACAAGGACCACATGCTGTGGCCAGCAGTGTTGCCACAGGTACTATGATCTACAGAAGCATAGGCTTGACCACCTGGCTGAGTGGGTTGACCGGGCTGAGTCAAGAAGGCCAGAGTTCTATAGTAAGTATGACATTATTTTTTTTCTGTTGGTCATGCTAAACATAGGTTAAACATAGGTTTAAAAAACATAATAAGGTTGAATAATTGAAGGTATTTGCAAGAATACATATGTGTACCTGCAAATATCTACCTATAATGTTATTATAATAATGCAAAAGAAAGCACATACATATCTGTACATAGAACTACATCTATATACAAACATATGGAATGTTTAAGTGATAATGTAATTGCCTGTATTAATACAAATGTAACGTATGTATCAGTAAAATAATAATCTGCATACACACACACACACACATATATATATATATATATATATATATATATATATATATATATATATATATATAATCACAAGCCTAGATATGCATGAACATGAATACACTTACAACTATATACAAGGTACAAAATAGAAGAACAAGAAAAAGAAATGTTTGCATTTCTGCATTTTTATTTAAAATTGCATCAACTTAGGTAGAAGTTAAATTACAAGCAGTTTGTGTAGATCAAAAATATTTATTAGCATAGTAATTGTATAAGAAATTAATTTCTTTCACAATTATAACTGCATATCCAAGTTGGCTGAAGTCAGTCAGGCACCATACCCTAGTCAGAGTGGAGTTTGGTGGAGGGGTGGGGGTTGCAGTGTCAAGTAAATGTTGAGCAGTACTTTAGTGAGACATGAGCAATATTATTACCTGTCTATTACTCTACATATATTTTTAAATCATCCTCTTATATGCTTAGAATTGTTAAGCAAGAAAACTATCAAGTACATATGTTTGTAGAGTAAAGGAAATGAAAGTTTCCATGACTTGCTACATTGTTCTGTGTGTGTGTGTGTGTGTGTGTGTGTGTGTGTGTGTGTGTGTGTGTGTGTGTGTGTGTGTGTGTGTGTGTGTGCGCACGCACATGTGCACACACGTTCTGACTGTACAAAATTCACAGACTGTTACATTCAAAGCATAATATTTAAAAAAAACATTCCACCATAAGTATATCCTTATTAATAACTTACAGTAAAGGGAAGATTAACAATGTATGACAATTCAGATAGTAATACACATTTCAGTAAAGACATGCTGCGCAAGTACTGCATTGAATGGAATGGTTTAGAAATAATAATCGTATACATTCTGTTTTACTTCAATAAAGATTTATAAAATAAAAATGCTTTAAAGTAAGACATTGAATGCTGTATAAAATGATGTATGAATGTATTGTGTGCATTTTCATTTTTGTCACTTACCCCTTTTTTCTCTACTTTTTGTTATTTTTAATTATGGATTCCTTTCCCTTTTATTATTTTCCTCTCTCCCATTTATGTTAATTCCTTAACAGATTCAAAATCCTTTGGAGCAACCCTGGTTTGTACCTCCTAAGTTAGGGGATACTCACCCTTTGCCTGCCTGGAGATGTCCTTGGCAGTAGCACCAGTCCTGCAGACACCCAGTACATAACAGTCTGGCAAGCCTTATTGAATGGGTGCTTCAGGACCTAGTTGAAGAAGTGTTGTAGGAGGCAATTGTCATACAGAATAATCCCATTGAAACCTTACTTTAGCATGTTGAAGACACACTCGCCCAGCTGGTGTTGACCACTGTACAACCACAAGCCCCCTAACTCCTCATTGCCTGGGTCCTACACTGTGCCATTATCTGGCAATGGAAGTGTTTGGGGATCTGTGGGCTCAGAGTCCTGCTGGCACTTCTCCAGCCCTTCTTGCCTTATCCTTTCTCCCATGTCCTCTTACTTATTTCCCAGCAAACTACCCTATCATATAAAAAAACTGAAAAAATAATGGGAGTCTATCCCCCACCCGAAATATTGTGCCCCTCCACTCCCACCTCCTCACAACCATTATGATGTTTTCCTTCTGTATTCCCCTCTTTGTTGTGTCTCCCCTTTTTCAATTATTCCTATCTCATCCTTTCCATTTTTAATGAAATTGTCAGGGGGTCCACATAAGCATACCTCTATATAAAACATTTCAAACCCTTTATTTTCCAAATGTTAAAAATAAAAGCGGTGCAGTCTGCCACTTACCTTAAGTCTTTCAAGGGTTACTGCACATAGTAACGTCAGTCCTCAGTAACTGAATATATACAAAGTTACACGAAACTTATGGCTTTCACATTGTACTTTACATAATACTTCATATTATTCACTTGAATTTTGGTACTTTACACTTTTTACCTAAGTGGGTGTTTTTTTTTAACTGCTTTTCCTTATTTAATGCTAATACCCTATGCTTAACTTATTTGCATATATGTGCAGAAGTGCTTCTTGCAAATAACCTCTACTTTGCTGAAAGCTCCTGCACTATGGATACCACCCTAGATCTTAAACCATATACTTATCCTAAAATGTTTGTGTGATTGACTGTTTAAGATTAAATCATTAGTAAGTTCTGCAAATAGTAGATGCAACATTTTGCATCAGCTGTAGGCATTTATTATATTTTCAAATAAACTGCTTTGTAGAACTACAGTGTTAGCACATACTGACTTTGGTGTCAAAAGGTTTTATAATCTCACTCTTCATCGATGTTGATGCTTTAAAGAAACTTAATTCATACTTTGAAACATTACTGGATCTGTTGATTTTTAACATATAATAGGGTTTCAAAATTAGATGTCAGGAGAAAATGAAATGCCTCATTGGTTGTTAAGTCATAAAAGGTATATGATTATTGAATGTGATATGCTTCAGAAAAAGACTTTCAAATTAATGCATCCAGAAAATTAAGAATAAACTGGTGTTTCCATCTGTAGAGCTTTGAATAATATCAATATTTAACAATACATAAAAAGGGCATTTCCAGAACAAATGATTAACTATCACAATGACAATTATTGCAATACAAAAAAACTGCAATTCCCAATCCTAAGTTTTAGGTAATGACACCGGTGGAGTGTCTTGAGTTATTGATATAAAACCATATGTGCCTTGTAAAAGTACAGCTGTTTGTCTTAACACATTATATTTTATTTTTCCTATCTAAAAGTAGTAGTCACTGGACAATTTCCTCATCTGTTGGAAATACCATGTTTACAGATTCATAATTTTTTTTCTATACTTTTTAAACATGGACTGTATAACCACTAATCAGATTTTAACTTTTTTTGAATATGAGGGTTTGTGATGGCAGTTCTGATGCAAAGTGTGACACTTCGTTGTTTTGGAAAGCTATGAAAAAAAACTAAAATACTCTATAATATAATGATTACTAAATGCTATCCGCTTGCTTGTTTTATTGCTGAAAGTCAGAAAAAGACAGTGCAGTAGTTGTAAACTTACCATATGCCTGCATTGTACAAGTTGTAGGTCTACAATGCCAATACATAGCTATAATTGTACACGGTGTAGTTCTACATAAAATAACTTCATAATATGTGAATACTTGCTAGCTACATATACAATTACCTGGGATTCACTGATTGGCTATGTAGGTTATCAGCTGGATTTGACTCTATATGACTCGTATTTCAAAAATAAAACTGCAATAATTTTTTTTAAGAAAAAAATATAATGCAAGTGCATGGCTTTATATATCAGATAAAAAATGGCACCCCTTCTATAAATGGTAATAACATGGTTATTTAACAAATATGTAGAAATTTGGACTTTTGTTTCTAAAACTAAAAACACAGCAGTGATAACAAAAATAATTACACTGTAGTACATTTGAAATTCAGTACTCATTTAGCTTTAGTAGATTGCAATTCTTTTAAAGTTTTTTGACAATGTGTATCCTGGTTCCTCTGTTGGTAATAGTTGTGGACTTATTGCAGTTGTAAAGATAAGTTAGTCTCACAGAGGACACCATAGACTTCTTTTCACAATTTTTATAGCACCATCAATAGGCTTCAGAGAACTACATTCCAAGGGCTTATTGGTGTGCAATACATTTCACAAATGTTTTGAAAAGTAAAATTTTCAGTCTGTTCTGGCATTTGGAAGCTACAAAACAACTTTTCCCAGATTAAGCTGTAGACTCTTGTAGCGCAAATAGACATCATATGATTAGGCCATGACAACATGTTTTAACAAGCTTTAAATGAAAATAGATTAAATTGTATGGAGGTGACACTGAAAGGTGTATCTTTAAAGTTTACTACATGCAGTTGTCTATAATATTATGAGTATAATAAATACACTAGTATAATATAAATCAGCATTGTGGGGACACACCATCATGCATTCTGAGATAAGGGGCACATGCTTGGGTTTTCAAATTCTTTGGTTTCTTAATAGAATAAGATTTTCTATGTTATTTTGTGAAGCACTATGTGTTATTAAATGATATTCAATGACACTATAAATCATGGGCTTTCAAAATTAAACATGAGATTTGGGAACAAACTAATTTGGCCAGGGACATCTTCAAGTGAGGGTTAGGTAGAATAGTAATGGCAATTAAGCAGGGAAGGGAAGAAACCTAGTTGGGGGGATGAAAAAGTTGAATGGGAATGTAAGAGGATTAGGAGGAAATGTGGTAAGTGTAGGGAGGAGCCTAATGGGTTTTACATGTGTAACTGGATAAGGAATCACATTTTGGCAAGAACTTGCTACACACCTTCCCTCCCTGTGTTTGGAGCACTGGGGAGTGTGTGTTTATTTTATAAGTTTGGGTAGGTGGAGAAAAAGGGGCAGGCTTCTGTTCCCCCTCTTGTGTTGGATGTTCATTTCAATGAATTAGGAAATAAATGTGAGCGGCTGGACGCTGCTTGATAAGTAAAAGTAAGCGAGTGGAGGTAAGGATGCTTCTTATTTGGTTGGATGTTTAATTCAGTAAGGATGCTTGACAAGTAAAAATAAGCAATTGGAGGCAAGGACACTGCTTATTTGGCCAGGGTGAACAAGGTCACGCTGCCCTAGTTAACAAGTATATGAATGTTTATGCTATGATTAATAAATTAAAATGTTAGTCAATAAAGTTATGTTTATGGAAGTTTAATAAAGGTCATCAAACTTCATTTGGTGTGATGTGTTGATTGAAGGGTAAGGGGACAATTATTTCTAGGATGCAAACTGCTCCAAATCCATTTCAAATTATTTAACAGATATATTTTAGACAATAGGTTAATGCAATAATAACATAATGAAAATGTAAAAAAATCTATTACATTTAAAACTTCATCAAAAGACACAACCACTGCACAACAGGTAAAATAAATTGTTTTGAGAACCAGCTCACTTCATGGATTATGTGAGCATCCACTATGATTTCACAGTTCCTGCACTGTGCAGAAGGTGAACTTTCCATGCTTAACTATTTCTTGTCTTGACCATTCTTCGACAAACCATTTCGTCACCATCTTACTTCACAGGGTACTCTGCAAACATTTTCACTGAGATTATTGTCATTGTGCAGTAGCCTGTGGACAATACATTGGTCTGTGTCCTTTAAATCATGGAAGGTCTGCCACAAGGCTCAACATTGTGAATGTTTTCACTGGAATTATTTCAGTGTGCAATAACCAATAGACATTACATCAGCCCATGTCACTTAAATAGCAGGAGCTCTGCCACAAGGTACACCTCTGCAAATTTTTTTCAGTCAGATTGGTGTCATTGTGCAATGTAAGCATGTTTAACATAAACATCCTTGCTGTGTATTAACTTTAACAAGTCAGATGCATGTCTGCCCTGTGCTGGAAAGTGGCTGTGGCATTCCCGCTAAAGGAGTAGTCCTTGCACTTTAAGGACCACTTGCTAAATTGGCCACTATCCTTTCACTTGATCATTATATTACACAAGGAAGCCAGTTAGTTCATATCCATGAATACTTGTCTGAATTCAATAATGAAAGAAAACCTAATCTACATTAGGCAGACTTGGTAATTGAGCACCATCTCTAAACTGATTGCTCTTATTAATAGATGGCCTGGGGGGCTCACTATGCTCAGCCTTGCTAGACTTGGCTTTGCTATGTTTCCCTACTCTACCCCCAATTCCCATCCATCCACCTTACTCTGCTATTATGCTTCCAACATATACCTATCACTAGTGACATCCACTCCTAATACCTCCCCAAACTATTGTACTACTGTAACAAACAAGGTCCGAAAAGGTCGACAAATTCCAAAACGTAAAAAGGGACTACACCAGCACAGCTTGACAAAACACCAGTTTATTAAAAACAATAAAGTAAGCGCTTTCATTCAGTTAAATAACCAAACTTCATCAGACAAGGTAAAACATTTTTTTACCGTTTTACCATATTACCTATATTTATTTGTCCAGGAGGTTTTATGAGAGGAGGTTCTTTACGATTTATTTATTTACTTGTACTCTTATTAACACTTTTTAGCATCATGTGAATTTTTGGGGATCATGTGAATCCAAGTTGGATCATGTGACTGAATTTAATGGAGTATTTAAATGATTTGAACAATGTTTTACCTTGTCTGATGAAGTTTGGTTACTTTAAACGAAAGTGCTTACTTTATTGCTTTTAATAAAGCAGTGTTTTGTCAAGCTGTGCTGGTGCAGTTTCTTTTTATGAACTGTACTACTATCACATAAACACTCTTGTTTCATTTCACCTATTCCTTACTTCTACTTGCTATCATTTAGTATCATTCCCATCATCCTTTCTCCCCCATACTGTATTGCACAATATACACTCCTACTCAGATCCCTCCCCAACAATACTTCTAAGCCATTCATGAGAAAAACTACCTTTTACATTCATCTGTGTATTCTTCTCTCATACACTACAGTCAGATTATTCATCTCTCACATCTTCCTCTATAATACATCTCAGCCTTCCCCTTATCTCACTATATGTTCACACTCCTCCCCAAAGTCTCTATATCCATACTCATTTAAATCGGTACTTTTTGCTTTGCTACCCTTTCTTACCTATATTTCTTCTTCACTGTTATCAGACCCCTCATTACATAAATTCATCCTCATTCAAATCAATATTCCCCACAGGTATACTCTTAAACACCCAGACATCTCAAAATCACCTTTAAGACTACTGATTTAAAACACACATCTCAAAATCATCTATAAGACTACAGATTTAAAACAATCTATTATTTCATATTTCAACTTCCCCTTTTCCCAAATCAACCTTCCCTACTTCCTATCTTAAATGTGAACTCATCCTCTATCCTTCAAAACCCTATATTTGTAACATTTCAGACACATGTTCCTCCTACAATTCCTCATACTAGCACTTCCTACTTCGCCTACTTCCACACTTAACATCCTACCAACATCCATTACCCTCACAATTCCAACAAAACTCTTATATTGTATCTTCCAAATAAAATACATCTGAACTTCATCTCTGAATCTTACTCTACCTATATCAGCAGTCATATATCCTACTATTCAAGTACAGACACTTTCTCACAAATTGGGTTTTAAACATAAAATGAAGCAAAAATACCTCTACCCAAACCATCACAGCTCCATGGCTATAAAACATAATGGCAACATCCACCCATATCCAGGCCCAACTCAGCATATTCAGATATCAGGCAATATATTGTCATCAGCTCCATTATTGCTACCATCTCACCCATAGTCCCATCCTGGCCTTCATGCATATTATACCAACTTATAAAGTATTTATAATAAAATTCCTGAAGTGCATGCATGAAAAGCACTTCACACATCTAAGTTGCCACAAGTTAAAAACAATGCCCTGCCAGGCTATAACATTATAAGATTAGACAGAGCCAACAAAAAAGCTGGCAGTCTTACTATTCTAAAAAAACACACTAGATATCTCCCTTCCCCCCATACCCTGTTAACTTTCCCTAACTCAGAAATCCCGCTAACCATGTCAAAACTATACACAATACACTTGCATAACAATTGAAATCACTGGTATATGTATACCCTGATGTAACAATGCTAAAACACTGGAATATATTCTCTGCTAGGCCTCCTCAAAAATCTCACATGAAACTATACTATCTGGTGATGTTAATATAGATGGGCAAAACATACAATTTGAAAATCCAAACAATAATATAATCTGTACAATTTTACCCAACTTATAACCACGCCAACTAGATATAGTAAAGTCACAGCAGACACTCAATCCTCTGCTGGATCCTAATACCATCTCCAAATAAAACATCAACCCATGGAAAAATGTCAAACATGCTAAAGGAACATTTACCAATCTACACTGCAAGATACCAAAACAACAGCTCCAAAACACACCATTACTGCCTGGTAAGAAAACTTACTACTTTTCGTGAAGACACTTTTATTATTATACTACAGCTCCTTATCTAGGAGTCACTAATGAGTCTGCCCATAGATGTCTCTGAGATCAACAAAATCTTCCTAGGCACTTTAAACACATTAGCACCTACCTCAGAATGAAAAAGTGTTGAAGTCAGTCCTGTCCTATGGCTATTCTTAGCAATTAACAACTCAAGAAACATAGAGACAAACCATTAAAGGTCTGGATAAAAAATAAAATAGCCCCCATATTACTAGGGCATACACAACAAAGAAACCTAGCAAAATGGCTTATCACTGCAGATAAGAAAGCATACTACCCAGCCAGTCGAAACATACAATCTAATAATCCAAAACTGTTCTTGGCCTCAATCAATAAACTGTTAAAATCCAGGAAAAGCTACACAGCCAACTCTAAACACACAGAAAAAAAGGACACTGTAGCCAACCGATTCAATATGCACTTCATACAAATAGTACATTGATTAGTCAACCAGGGCACTATTAAATCTCTCAACCAGTACCCACAGATACAATCAAATGATACCTCAAAAAAATTAAAGCTTACTACAACTGCCCATGACAATCTACCTGGAGAAGATCTTAAAATAGCAGCTGTGGCAATTGCATACCCCGTTTCAATTCTGATAAATCAATCCATATCTGAAAATAAAGACCCCTTGTTATGGAAAAATCATTCATTATTTCACTGCACAAGGGTAAAATCAATACAGATCTTGCAAACAATAGGCTAATCTTATTTCCCCTTTTAAAATATTAGGAAAATGTATTTATAAGCAACTTCTCAACTATCTAATAGATAACTAGGCTTTGTCTTTAACCTTAGACTACCTCTATCTTCATAACAGCACAACTACTGCATCATTGACAGTTGCTAATACTGTCAACACCCATGGAAATACTGTAAGCCTAATCTTGCCATATTCCTAGATATATCAAAAGCTTTTGATACTGCCTCCCACCAGAAAGTTTTATATAAACTCTCATCCTGAGGGCTTGCCAACTCATCAGTTCAGTGGTTCCATACCTACAGTATCTCTAAAACAGAACACACACAGTGAAATTAAAAAAACAAGTTCTCTACCTCTTGACTAACTATTAGTGTCCCACAAGAATTTATACTAGGCCCCATACTTTTCAACATATTCATCAATGACCTATATACTGCTGTAAAAATGCTACCACAGTTCAATATGCTGATGACTTGACCCTAATCTGCTCTGCCAAACTCCTCTTTCTCTCTCTGGCTTTCTAAACTCCAAGACCTTACTGACTGAAACATGACTGAATCACTCATAAATACTACTAAACCCCCCAAAAAAATAAATTACTGATGTTTACCCCGAAACACATCTATATTAAAGCAATAGTATTCACTCTCCTCTCTAAGGCCTAAGATGAGGTTTATGGATGTGGTGAGAGAGGACATGCAGGTGATTGGTGTGACAGAGCAAGATGCAGAGGACAGGAAGAAATAGAAACAGATGATCTGTTATGGCGACCTCTAACGGGAACAGCCAAAAGAAGATGATGATGATTCACCCTCCTCTCTGTCAAGAACACCATGACAGAAAAATAAACTACACAAAATTACTAGGTGTCATCAAAGATGACCAGTTGAAATTTGACCACCATATATGAAATGTGGTTAAAAAATCATTAAAAACTGGGTGCAATATACAGAGTGAAAACCTGCACCCTCTGTTGTAGAAGGAAGTAGTATCCCACAAAAAACACAAAAATTGACAGGCCAAAAAAAGAGTCATGAAGATTATAAAAAGGACAATTGAAGGCAAGGAAGAAATTATGTATTGTTGGGCCTATATTATGTGATCAAAGAGTCAAATATTCAAACACATAATAATCAACACATATACAGCGAATGCTGTAAACCGCAAATGGTCACATCCGCAAATTCTTTCCTCGGGAAAAAATTCAGTTGGCCGTTATTGGGAATTGCCCTTTTCTTCAATGTAGAGCAATCTCGGAGTTGGTAAACATTTGCGGATGTGGCCATTCGCGGTTTACGGTATTCATCGTATATGTGTAGATTATTATGTGTTTGAAGAAGAGATTCTTTGATCACATAATATAGACCCATATTGTTACCATTATGCAAGAAGACCAGAATTTCCAGATAGAAGATATTCAAAGAAAAATACCTGCACAAGAAAAACTGTCAGAAACATCAAATGCAAAGTTGTGTTCATTAATACAACAAATCCATGAAGAACATTATATAGACTAAGAAACTTTAGGCCATTTGGAAAACGCAGTGACAGAGGAAGTGTGAAAATATAAAGAACAAAACCTAGAGATTTTTGAAAGGTATAAAAAGAAACATGGACATAAGAAATAAGAATTGATCTTATAAAGTACAATATTTATGCAAAGGAGAAAGCCAAACTAATCAATACAAAAAAGCAGCTCTAAATATATGTGAACAGAAATACAGACAAAGACCCCTGGCTATGGAAAATTTCACAATACGAAAAAATAAGATCATAAATGGGGAAGAAGGAACACAGGATTAGTAAAGCAGCAGTTAAACAAATAGAAGCTGAAGTTATGGAATACCTGCAAAGTGAAGGATTTAGGGCAGAAAGTATAAAACAGGTTATGTCACAGCATGATGGAACAATAAGTCCTCAAAGTAAGGAGAAGCAGGTGGAGTGGGAGTCATCTGAAGAAGAAATGTGGACATGGGAAAGGAAAAGAGATTTAATATGGAGCAATATTTATGCAAAGGAGAAAGGAAAACTAATCAATACCAAAAAGCAACACAAAAGATATCTGAAGAGAAATGCAGGCAATGGCATCCATATATGGACAATTTCACAATACAAAAAATAAGAAAACAAAGGGGAAAAGTAGAAAGGAGGATTAGTAATGGACAAGTTAATGAAGTAGAAACTGAAGTTATGGATTACCTGTGCAGTGAAGGATTTAGTGTAGGAAATCCAACTGGTAATGTCAAGGCATGATGGAAAATGAGTCCCCAAATTAAGGAGAAACGTGAAATGGAAAGCATCTGATTACTTGCTACATGAAGATGATATGGAGCCTTCAGTAGGAAGCCAGTACAAAGTTCAGTTGGAGCTGCACAACAAGGGAAGGAGCAGGAATCAGTGGCAACTCTGACACAGTCAATGTTCTGTAGTGATAGACCAGTGAATTCCCATATGAAATGGATGACACAGGATGAAGCCGAGGACAATATGTCACAGGAATATATTCTGAGACTTTCTTTAGAATACCTGCAGAAAACGAAGAAGAAAGAACATGCCCTCAGTTTAGAAGAAAATAATCTAAGGGAAGAGTTGTTTGAGTTAATAGAGAGGAATAAACATGTCATGATCGATGTAAGAAATAGATTACAGAAAATAAATAATATCTAAAACTTTAGATGTCTGATAAAGCAAATGTAGGTTCTGTAAAACAGTTCTGGAAGCAATCACATATCTTGTTGCTGGGTGTGATACTGTAATGGCAGAAGGCCTGTATACTGAAAGGCATAATAATGTGGTAAGGCTGTTGCAGTGGGGATAGTACAAACATTACAATATTGAAGTAGCTGAGAAGCATTGGAAACATGAGCAACAATGCATTACAGAGAATAATGAAGTTTATATCACATGGGATCAGTCATTACCAACAGTTCAAAAAATAGATGTGAGAAAAACAGATATAGTAGTCTATGGAAAGAAGACAAAATGGTATTGATCATTGAAATTGCTACATGCAGTGATTACAGTGTCTTACATACAGAGAGACACAAAGTCATAAAATACCAGAATTTACAGGTAGAAATGAGGGCAATGTGGAGGAAGGATACCCAGACAGTTCCAATAACAGTAGGAGCAATGGATATTATAAAAAATAATTTACATTCATATTCCGATATGCTACCAATACATGTAACTCCATATGAATTACAGAAGGTGTCAGTTCTAGGCACATTGCAGATGTTGCAAAGAGCGCTGTCAGAGATGCTGGGTGGGCAGATTGGGCTGACTGGGGAGATGATTTGTTTTGAGTTATGCTACAGAATTGGAATTGCCTAGATATAGTAAAGCCTTGGCAAAAATGAAACAGTTACCCAATGGGTAGGTCACTTGTAAAATGTGGAAGTAAACATAAAACAGAGTACAAATCCAACAGCTTCTTTAATCCAGCTCCACACACTAAGTGGCAAGTGATTTTAGATGCAACAACATCACCTGCTCTAAATGAACATATAATTTTAGGACCAGTATTGAGATTAAGTGCTGCTAAAATTTAAAAATGCAATCTATGTTCATTTTTCATAACAAATATTTTATATAAACAATTATCTTTAATTTTTAGTAAAAGCTTTTATATTATAGGCATTAGGTTTATTTGTTTAGGGGAAAGGGCCATATTTAGGTTGATTAAGATGTATGAAGTGACGTTTTGCTTTAAGAAAAGTGTGATTGTATTAATTTGTGCTTGATTGATTAATGGACATGTGTATTTAATGAGTTGTTTTGTGGTTACTACGCACTCTGAGATGTCATTTGTATGGTGAAAGTGCTTAGTGTGTGGAGCCAGATTAAAGAAGCTGTTGGATTTGTACTCTGTTTTGTGTTTCCTTCCACATAGTAAAGCCTTGCTGAGTATAATTATGGTGGCTACCAAAAAAGCAATTACTAGAAAATGGAAATCAAAGTCTAGACCAACTTTACTAGAAGTAGTGAATATAGTAACAGAGATAAAACAACTGGAATTGGGATCTTTAGAAAAGGGAAGGAGCAAACTACATAGAAAAAAATTGGAATTGTGGGAAAAGTATATGCAGAGCAGGAATGGGGTTTAAGTGGCAGGAATGAGCTATATAATGCTTAACTGACAATGAATAGAAAGTTTATAAGTGATTTATAATGTTTACAACTACAGTTGTTTCAGTGGTGTCTGTGATATAAACAGTTTACAACTAAAGTGAAATAATTTTGTATGTTTTTCATTTATATAAATTCAGGATTGCCTTTGTCATATGTGAAAATTTAATAAAGATGTTGGGAAAAAAACTTAAATTAGAAAAGTAAAAAAGAGCACTACTGGCTAACATTAAAGATTGAAACAATACCAATTTCATGAACTTTAACCATACTTTGACTTAGGAATGGTGTCCATTCCTTCCATGGTACTAGAACCCCAAAATACTTGGAGAAGTTAAACTGAAAGTGAAGACCTACCTCACTGATACAGCCAGAAGACATGTAACCTCTGCTTCCTACTGCCATCTCTTGTCTATGCTATCCCAATCTTCAAAAACTTTCTACTTTTCCCCTTTGTTTTCTTATTTTTTGTATTGTGAAATTTTCCATATATGGATGCCATTGCCTGCCTTTCTCTTCAGATATCTTTTGTGTTGCTTTTTGGTATTGATTAGTTTTCCTTTCTCCTTTGCATAAATATTGCTCCATATTAAATCTCGTTTCCTTTCCCATGTCCACATTTCTTCTTCAGATGACTCCCACTCCACCTACTTCTCCTTTCTTTGAGGACTTATTGTTCCATCATGCTGTGATATAACCTGCTTTATACTTTCTGCCCCAAATCTTTCACTTTGCAGGTATTCCATAACTTCAGCTTCTATTTCTTTAACTGCTGCTTTACTAATCCTGTGTTCTTTCTTCCCCATTTATGATCTTATGTTTTTGTATTGTGAAATTTTCCATAGCTGGGGGCCTTTGTCTGTATTTCTGTTCAAATATATTTGGAGCTGCTTTTTTGTATTGATTGGTTTGGCTTTCTCCTTTGCATAAATATTGTACTTTATAAGATCAATTTTTATTTCTTATGTCCATGTTTCTTTTTATACCTTTCAAAAATCTCTAGGTTTTGTTCTTTATATTTTCACACTTCCTCTGTCACTGCATTTTCCAAATGGCCTAAAGTTTCTTAGTCTATATAATGTTCTTCATGGATTTGTTGTATTAATGAACACAACTTTGCATTTGATGTTTCTGACAGTTTTTCTTGTGCAGGTATTTTTCTTTGAATATCTTCTATCTGGAAATTCTGGTCTTCTTGCATAATGGTAACAATATGGGTCTATATTATGTGATCAAAGAATCTCTTCTACGAACACATAATAATCTACACATATACGGTGAACACCGTAAACCGCGAATGGCCACATCCGCAAATTTTTTACCAACTCCGAGATTACTCTACATTGAAGAAAAGCGCAATTCCCAATAATGGCCAACTGAATTTTTTCCCGAGGAAAGAATTTGCGGATGTGACCATTTGCAGTTTACAGCATTCGCTGTATATGTGTTGATTATTATGTGTTTGAATATTTGACTCTTTGATCACATAATATAGGCCAAACAATACATAATTTCTTCCTTGCCTTCAATTGTCCTCTTTATAATCTTCATGACTCTTTTTTTGGCCTGTCAATTTTTGTGTTTTTTGTGGGCTACTACTTCCCACAACAGTCCAAACCTGAGCTATACCCTCTGGCTAAAAAATCATTTTCAAGAACAATTATGTTCTTAGTGAAGTCTGCAATTTCTTTGTACATTGTTGCAGTCCTCAGACCTTGAGATTTGATAATGTTCTTTTTTGTGTTGAAGGGATGCATGCTGTTGTGGTGTAGAAGTGGGTTAACTCTTGTAGGTTTACAATAGAGTGAGCTTTTTGATGCAGGCTGAGATGCTGATTTGTAAGTCCAAGAAATTCACCATGCTTCTGTTGTGGGTGGTGGTAAATTTTAGGAATGTGGTGGAGTTGTTGATGTGCTGAAGGCACTCCTCTAGTTGTAATTCCTCCCCATTCCAAACTATGAAAATGTCATCTATAAATCTAAGACAACATCCCATTTAGTTAGAATAGAAGGCCTTGTAGATTACTTATTTTTCCCATTTGCCTAAGGGGGCATTGGCCAGGCTTCAGGCCATGACCACCCTCATGGCTATCGCTGTTGTTTGTCTGATGTATTGATCACCATATTTGAAGTATTTGTTCTCTAGCAGTAATTGAAGTAGTCTGCTAAGAGTTTTTATATCTTCAGTAAGTGTTTTCCATTCTTCTTGGTATGCCTCACTTACATCCCATATTTAGTAATCATGGGGGAGAACTGTGTAGAAAGCTTCTATGTTGATTGTAGCAAAGATCGCATCACAATTAATTGGAATGTGTTTAATTTTATTCAGGAAATCTATACTGTCTAGAATGAAGGACCTGCTGTTTTTGGCTAGTGGCTTGAATTGCACTGCAGGGTATATGGAAATTGGTTCTGTGATGCTGTTTCTGCTGGGTGTGATACTGTAATGGCAGAAGGCCTGTATACTGAAAGGCATAATAATGTGGTAAGGCTGTTGCAGTAGGGATAGTACAAACATTACAATATTGAAGTAGCTGAGAAGCATTGGAAACATGAGCAACAATGCATTGTAGAGAATAATGAAGTTTAAATCACATGGGATCAGTCATTACCAACAGTTCAAAAAATAGATGTGAGAAAAATAGATATAGTAGTCCATGGAAAGAAGACAAAATGGCATTGATCATTGAAATTTCTACATGCAGTGATTACAGTGTCTTACATACAGAGAGACACAAAGTCATAAAATACCAGGATGTGCAGGTAGAAATGAGGGCAATGTGGAGGAAGGATACCCAGACAGTTCCAATAACAGTAGGAGCAATAGGTCTCATAAAAAATAATTTACATTCATATTCCGATATGCTACCGATACATGTAACTCCATATGAATTACAGAAGGTGACAGTTCTGGGCACATTGCAGATGTTGCAAAGCATGCTGTCAGGGGTGCTGGGTGGGCAGATTGGACTGACTGGGGAGATTATTTGTTTGAGTTATGCTACAGAATCGGAATTGCCTAGACATAGTAAAGCCTTGCTGAGTCTAATTATGGTGGCTACCAAAAAAGCAATTACTCGAAAATGGAAATCAAAGTCTAGACCAACTTTACTAGAAATAGTGAATATAGTAACAGAGATAAAACAACTGGAATTGGGATCTTTAGAAAGGGAAGGAGCAAACTACATAGAATAAATGGGAATTGTGAGAAAAATATATGCAGAGCAGGAATGATGTTTAAGTGGCAGGAATGAGCTATGTAATGCTTAACTGACAATGACTAGAAGGTTTATAAGTGATTTAGAATCTTTACAACTATAGTTGTTTAAGTGGTGCTGTGATATAAACTATTTACAACTAAAGTGATATAATTTTGTATGCTTTTCATTTATATAAATGTAAGATTGCCTTTGTCATATGTGAAAATTTAATAAAGATGTTGGGAAAAATTTGAAATAAGAAAAGAAAAAAGAGCACTTTTGGCTAATATTAAAGATTGAAATAATACCAATTTCATGAACTTTAACCATACTTTGACTTAGGAATGGGGTCCATTTTTTTCATGGTACTAGAAACCCAAAAGACTTGGAGAACTTAAACTGAGAGTGAATACCTACCTCACTGATACAGCCAGAAGACATATAACCTCTGTTTCCTACTGCCATCTCTTGTCTATGCTGCGCCGATCTTCAAAAGTTTTCAAGTCTCACAACAGTCCAAACCTGAGCAAAGACATAATAAAATAACTAAATCTGCACTAGGACACACCACTGCCTAGCTCTAAGAGAATTAGACTGGTTAGGAACACCATATCACCCATCTCTTTCTCAGTTAACTGCAATACACAGAATTCTATATAAGCCAGAAAATTCTCCAGCCATTAAGAACTTCATACAAGTCTACTCCCCCAGTAGAACTGTCCACTCTAGAGAAAAGTCACTAATCGCTATCCGCAAATAATCTAATACTGCAGGTGACTCCTTAGATTCAAATAGTGTAGCTAAACTATGGAACCACACCCAACTACCTCTGAAGTCTATTCAAATTGCAAACTCATTTAAAACACAGCTACTTTCAGCAGACCTCCCAACCATCCTGAATTACTCCATTTTTATCGAGTTTTGGATTCCAAATAATGGGATGCCACGATTCCCAAGTGGCACCCCTTCATTTCCGATTTTTTCCAGGTTTTTTAAATTTTCCGTGCTTTCAGAGCTGACGTCATCACGTGCGTGATGACATCAGCACCGTCAGCCACATCAGCCAGTCAGAACTGAGCTCAAGACTTTCCCGGCTGGCTGGCTGTTTGAAATCTGGCTTGCCAGCAACTACAACATCTGATAGGCTTTTATTGTTTCCTGCTGTGCTGCCGAGCTACAACATTGGAATGTATTTTCCTACAATTATCCAAATGAACAGCGAATGCACAACATTGGAATGTATTTTCCTGCACTCATACCAGCGACCATGAATGCAAGCAAGTTATACTGCACAGCTGGCATCCAGACAACGCTAAGGTATTGTGCTAAATTAAGTATTTTTCCTTGGAGGGTGCTGTGTGTGTGTGTGTGTGTGTGTGTGTGTGTGTGTGTGTGTGTGTGTGTGTGTGTGTGTGATATTTTGTTGGGCCGAACGAACAAGAACTGTGTAATCCTGTGTGTGTGACAAACAAGAACTGCTGCAGCATTCAGAAGGCTGGTGTGTATTTTATTTGCAAGTCTACTGTCTCGCTCATTAAACTGTGTATTCCTGTATGTGATATTTTGCTGGGCCAAACGAACAAGAACAGGTGCTGCTGCAGCATTCAGAAGTCCGGTGTCACAGATGTACAGAGGTGATGGTTTACTTTTTAAAGAATGAGTAAAATTTTTTTTCACACATACATAGTATATATATATACATATATATATATATATATATATATATATATATATATATATATATATATATATATATATATATATATATGTATATGTACTATGAAAAGATTTGTGAAGAAAAAAAAAATTCTGAACCTATTCGGATGCTGTGGAAAGTGTGTGAACCTGATTGTTCGGCCTCTCTCTTCTGTGCATCACAACTTTTTCACACTAAGTAATATGACTGTGGAGTTGGACTTGGCTCATTTCACTCAACAATTTTCTACTTGCGATTAATAGCATGTGTACTGTGTTGTCCTTATGTTTCAGAGTGACATCTGTGGTTTGCAGAGGAATTATTTTTCAGCTAGATTCATTCATATTTACTGGTTGTAATATGCATGAGTCATGACCTTTGATTCGTTTACAAAAATAAAGGAGTACATTTAAAATTGACATTGCTTAGGGCATTTTAAGCTTATTGTGATGGCTTCCTTAGCTTCTAGTTTGAAGTTAGATATGTAATTAGCTCTGTACCCTTACTGCAGAATCTAGTCAACAATTACTTGAAGAGCTGCAGCAGTCAAGTAACTTGACATATGTTAAATGTCTTATTATTGTACTTACGTTTCACATAGTTACATACATGTTTTGTTAAACTTGCTTTCTAGTGCAACTTCTTAATGTGGTTGATTAAAACAAAAGGTTTCAGAGGGTTCAAGGTTAGAAGAATTTAACAGTCAAACTGCATTGCACTTTTTTTTTTTTTTATATATATATATCCAGAGCTCCATCAGCTGGCCTTGGGCACTGTCATGTACTGGGAGCCAGTTTAGGCTCCAAAGCAAGTTCAGAAATCATATTCAGAGGCTGGCTCTATAACCTTAACATATAATTAATTTGTCCTAAAGAGTATACGATCAGTTTCTGTACCTAAGGAACTTTGCCTTGCAGTTCTCAGCCATTAGCTGGTCAAATGAATGCTTATTTTAGAGATGATTCCTAAAGGAGAAATTTCTTGTCAAACTACATTATATTTAGGCCATAGTGGTAGTGCCTAAGTTAGTATAGTCTCTTAAAAACCTGGCATTATCCAGGAACATTGTTTCTCCAATTCTGATGCTTTAAACCTCCCTCAAACCAAAAGTAAGTTTTTGACCCTTTCTATATATCAAAGAAATAATTTTGGTGTCTTACAAAAAAAAAATCTCCCCTTAACACATGCACACAAACACTTAACAATAACTTCAGTTTATTTTACTATTGATGTGCAGTCAGGTACACGTTTATTTATTTTATCATTCAACATTTAGCCTGATGATTTTTATACAGCAATGCCAGGTAGATAATTGCACAACATTCTCCAACTGCTTGGTGCTTGGGCCTCCCTGAAGCCGTCTGCTTAGTCTCCGGGAGTTGGCCTTACCATTTCAGAAATAGTGCCTTGAAAATAAAGACAGATGATGGTTGATAGTGAATAAAAGTTATTTGGGATCAGAATTCAGCGTGTGTTATGTACCGAATTGCATTTTGTTCACATCAGAACAAATTCGGTTTCAGTCCATACAGTTTCAAATTCTTTTGTGTTTTGGTGAGATGTAGACTGAACATTGATATGTATAACTGCAGTAATTCTTTGTCCAGGGCTCCAGGCCCATTATTTTCCTTTCCAGCTTGACTTGTTACGTAGGCCACCCTTTACCGTTTAGGACTGCACATCTCATGCTCGTACTGGAAAGAATTACTCTTTTTTTTTTCACTTATGCACAGAATGTCAATGGCAGACAAGTTTTAATGCTAAGTCTATTTCATTTTGAGACTGCATTGCTTTGTTTAGCAGATGTGTATTAGTGTTTGTGCTATAAAATGTAAAATAAAAGTTTTAAATGAAATCCAAATAATCACTGTAGAAGTAAAACAGTATGCACATTACAGTGTTTATGGTAAATGGGTGGAAATATCCAAGTAATGTTAGAATGGTTGCAGGGGATTCTGGGGCCATATTTTGGTTGTCTGTTCTTCAGTTTGCATTTGAAAGTTTGTATCCCACAATTCCATTGGAGTGGGTGGGGTTACATAATTATGTATGCAAATGTTATGTTAATCAGTGCACAGATTTGTTCCTATTTATCATGGGCCTTTGTCCAGATTTTTGATGTTTCCAGATTGAGAGGTATGACTGTCAGTCTCAGATAACTAATTCATTGCTGATACACTTGACACTTAATTACTACACAGTACAGGGAAGAGAGTAAACTTGCTAGAACTATAACTCTGAATGCCTGACAAAACCTACAGTTCAACTACTTTGGTATATGACCTACATACACAATAAAAGTTTTTAACAGCATAGAATTAATAGAGCTTAGAGTAAGTCTGTAAAAAAATGGCACTTCTTCCAAAGACTTTCTAAGAAACCATTGACTCAAGGCAGTAATTATAAATGAAGGCCAAAATAAACCTCCTGATTTATTACTTTCATGTTATGTTATGTTATGTTATGTTATTATGGGTTCGAAAAGGGTGTTGTTGGAATAAGAAAGACAGAAAAACAAAAGCATGTCAGAATACCAGTTTCCATCCAGACCATATCAGGGTATAGTGATTACAAATCTAGACATGATATAGGATTACTACTGCAAAGTGCTTAAATACCAAGCTTATGCTCAGAGTCTGGACACTGAAAGGATCATTAATAATTTAAGGGAAAATTCCTCCTGCACTAACATGCCACAGACAAATTGTGACTGAAGTTCTAAATCTGAAACAGGTTGAAATTTAGTATATGATGAAAATGTTTATAATTTTTTTTCAGTTTCTAGATGGAGGAAATTATGGTTGTAACTATTCAGTGCATCAAAAAATATACAGACCTGGCACAGTCTAATGGATTTACTACTCACTTTGACTTAACTTTGCAAACCAATTGTGCAAAACTCTATAGCACTGAAATCTCTGTGAGATGGTGAAGAAGTACAGAAAGCCATTTCTGGTAGAATAGCAACTTCTTAGACAGAGGAACTGACACTATTAATAAACAAGAATTCCAGGGCTTTTGCAGAAGGAAAATGAGAGACTCTTGGAGAGCAATCAGTAGACAGAATGGTTATGGTAGATGGCAGCTTGGAAGAGAGTTGGTACAAGTTTTGGAATGAAGTAAGTGCTCATTTAGGGATTGCGATCCCTCAAGTAAAGGCAGTTGTGCATTTTAATGCAAACACCATATGTTACTTAGGTTTATAGACAGAGTCAGCTCAGCACTTCAACATGTGGTAAACAAGTTTGGAAAAAAATACAAAAAACTTAATTTCAAAAAACATAGGGGGGCTTAAACATGAATAAAATATGTTTTTGCCCAAAATTGAAGCACATTTGGAGCTGTCAAAATGCCATGTTATTGTTTAGCTGTTAAGTAAGCTTAGAGATGAATTAGGGATTTGAAACTGGACATTTGAAGCATATAGATAATCAGTTACATATCGGGGCAAGTAGCAAGCATAATCAAGAAATATTTCTTCTGAAGGGAAATAGGGCATTTTTAAAAGGAATTGCTGACAATTGACATTTGAATAATATGGACAATTATTGTATAAATAATATGTGAAACAATATATTGTATGTTGGAGGCTGAATATATTTGGGTAGATGTTACCAGAAGCAGTCAACGTGACAATGAATATGTTGAAATTTTATTCATACATTGCCTTTATCTTTGGATTGAGTACATGATTAGCCTTCAGTGGGAGACACTACTCAATCTCATGTTGAACAAGATCTCTCAGGGAATTCTGCAATTGTTCAAAATACATTTTCTGCACTATGTATTGATACTGAAAAATGCTGGAAATGAAACTGAACATGGGTTCTGTCAGAGTGATTTAGGGAGATGGTGTAATTGTAGAGGCTGAATGGAAGCTCATGACCAATTCAATTTTGTTTCAAGTGTGCATAATGCTTTGAAAGCCACCAGGGTACACTGATATGCTCACCAAGGAATGAACATATACCAGCAGTTAAAGCTGCTATGCAGAAGTGGGCAGGGCAAAGTTGTCCAGGTCTTGCGGACCATATCTAGAAATTAGGAAACTTGCAGGGGTTTGTAAATAAGAAACCTTTGAAAGGTTTTGTATGTAAAATTGAGGGTCAACTGAATCCAAATGCAACATTATCCAACATTAGTAAGTAAAGATGTAATGGAAGGTGAAACACTTTTAAAAATAATGGCATGAGTGGGGGTGGAAATCCCTTTTAGGGGAGTACTAATGTGAGAGTAGCTATCCTAAGAATTACAGGCTTGTGTAACCATCAATGATAGACTGATACATGGTCAGACCAGCTTTAAGGTGATGTGAGTGGGCTGGCTAGTGAAAATGCCTGGGGATATATTATCAATATGCTTTATTGTCTAGCAATCCACTGCTGCATAGGAGAAATATAGTAGTCCAATAAATAACAGTTAATGCCTAAAGTGTAAAGAATAAAGAACATATGAGGACTAAACAAAGCTAATGGGGGGAGTGTGCCCAGTATGAAAAAACCCAAAGGAAGCTACAAGGAGGATCACATTCAAGGGCCATAGGATATGTGTTATAATAAGACTGGGGAATGGAATACTGAATCTGAAAAATAATTTGGGGGCCTGCAAGGGAAAGAAGGGAGTGGTGGCAGCATGTGACTTCCCCTTAGTAACAATGGACAGAAAAAATATGAGCTAGCCCAAACATGCCACATGCCAATGGAAGTTCTCTACATGACTAGTGAGCTAGTGATAGTAAAAGCTTCATAATGATTAAATATTAACATCAAAATACAACAAATTCTAGCACTGAGTTAAGCAAGAAGCTCCTAAATCATGGAGTGTGCAGATAAAGTTAAAATAAAATTAAAATTAAAATTAAAATTAAAAAATATAAATATGGCAAAAATTAGGTATAATATACAAACAAAAATCTGAAAAGTGAATGGCTGTAGTATACCAGTAAATGTTCAAGCTGAGGGACGATAACCTTTGGAAGTTAAGAAAACGATTCTTTGCTAGTAGAACAAATGGTGATCAAGTTTCCTAAGGTTCAAAATGCAGTTGATTAAATGTGTTGTGTAAAGCCCAAGGGGGTTGCTGGCTTGGAATCTGATTTGTTATTCCATTTTTTTCCTCCAGGAGTAACTTGGTAGTGCTGCCTTCATAATGTTCTGCATAGGTATGTATCTCAGAGACTACTCCATCTATGAAACAGGCTCCCCATCCGTGTGAAGCAGAGTTTCTCCCTAATCCAACTCAAGTGCAACTTCGACAATTGGATGGGAAACCGGACATTCATCCCTGGTTTGGCACCTATGTCTCTGATGCAAACAGGTAACCTGTAAATGGTTCATCTCCTCGGCCCATGCTTATACTTATCAAGGTTATCAGAACTTGTCAGAGATTTGGGATGCATGGCTAGGCTTAAAAAGGCCCTTGTGGTCATTAGCCTAGTAAACACCTATGAACTAGTGATCTGCTTGAGGATTTTGAAGGAGAATTTATTGTGCCATGTTTTTTTTGACATGTCTGGCCAAAGCACTAGGGGTGGGTCTTATCTAATGTTGGTACAGTGTCTGGCAATTCTCATTTTTAATTTATAAATGGTTTGCCTATGTAGGTCATTTTTGGCATTGAACACGTATACTAGTTTGTCAGTGCATGTTTCCATAAGAACCACTATTTAGAATTTTTTGCTTTTGGGTCAGTGGAGGCCTGCATTTCTGCTCATGAATTGTCAATAATTGCAATCTGGTGGTCCATATGGGATATTTCCTAGTGTTAGGTCCAAGATTGGGGAAGTTGTGATTTTCTTGATAAAATTCTGGTTGTTTCTGTTTCTCCTAATGGTGAAGTTGGGTTTGGGTGGAAAAATCCTGCTTAGTGTGTTGTTGTCGCTGATGATGACCCAGCTACCATAGATGGTTTTCTTGAGCTATTAAAAGTCACTTAAAAATGTTAATGTCATGCAGATGCCCCATTTGTTTTTGTCTCTGTGATTTAGCAACCTTTTTAATGTTGGGTCCTTCTTGCAATCCCAGGTGGGACTGTTACATTTGTTGGTTTTGATGATGATTATGGTGGTCAAAGATTTCTTTAATAAGTATTTTGCTATACCCTCTGGCTAAGAAATCATTTTCAAGGACAATTATGTTCTTAGTGAAGTCTGAAAGTTCTTTGGAAATTATTGCAGTACTCAGATCTTGAGATTTGATAATGTTCTTTTTTGTTTTGAAGTGATGCATGCTGTTGTGGTGTAGAAGTGAGTTAACTCTTGTAAGTTTACAATAGACCAAGCTTTTTGATGCAGGCTGAGATGCTGATTTGTAAATCCAAGAAATTCACTGGACTTCTGTTGTGGGTGGTGGTAAATTTTAGGAATGTGGTGGAGTTGTTGATGTGCTGAATGAACTCCTGTAGTTATAATTCATCCCCATTCCCAACTATGAAAATATCATCTATAAATCTAATACAACATCCCATTTAGTTAGAATAGGAGGCATACTAGATGACTTATTTTTCCCATTTGCCTAAGGAGACATTGGCTAGGCTTGGGGCCATGGCCACTATCATGGCTATCACTGTTGTTTGTCTGATGTATTGATCACCATATTTGAAGTATTTGTTCTCTAGCAGTAATTGAAGTAGTCTGCTAAGAGTTTTATCTCTTCAGGAAGTGTGTTCCTTTCTTCTTGTCATGACTCTCTTACAGCAGAGATTCAATAATCATGAGGGAGAACTGTGTAGAAATCTTCTATGTTGACTGTAGCAAAGATCACATCACAATTAATTGGAATGTGTTTAATTTTATTCAGGAAATCTATAGTGTCTAGGATAAAGGACCTGCTTTTTTGGCTAGTGGCTTCATTTGCACTGCAGGGTATATGAAAATTGGTTCTGTGATGCTGTTTCTGCTGGTAATGACCAGTCTGTATGGAGGGACAGAATATTTTTATGGGGTTTAGGTATACCAGAAAAGCAGTGGAACCTTGGGTGAACCATGTTGAGAAAATCAAATAGGTTGTTACTGATGAGTCTGCAGTATGTTAATTCCACGATAATCTTGTCATATGTTGGTTTTAGGGTATTGATGTTGAAATAGTTGTAGTATTTAGGGCTGCTGAGCACAAAGGTGTTTTTTTTTTCTTTGTAGGAGGCAGTATCAGTGATGAACATGCATCCACCCTTATTGGCTTTCATTAGCCTTAATCTTTGCTGATGTTCTTGAGAGCCCTTAGTTTCTAGGCTTTAGATTATAATTTTTGTCTTAGGAAGTTTGGGGGAGAGTCAATCCTCCAGGGTGTGCCAATGAGTAGGGAGGGTCCAGGGGACTGGTTACTGACAAACTTGCCACCCCTTATGGTTTAATGTTATTGGTGCCAAAACTCTTAGAAAACACTAAGTAGCAGAAGATTCTTCCAACTAAATAAGTAATACAGTATAAATACAATAAAAAAGCAGTGAAAAAAAAAACTTGAAAATAACAGTTTTTCAAATTAACATTTCATTTAAAAGCAAATTGTGATAACCGTTGTTTTAAGCATATGTTTAAGTCCTTAACATGATGATAAGTGCTTTTGTGATTTACACAAGACCTACATAATAGGACATTTAAGCATAAAACACAATTACATGCAAATGTATTAAAACCTAGTGGTTTTATTAATACATCTTGCTAATCCTTCTTATTCAAGATGGGCAATTTTATGAGAACTAGTTTGATTTTTCTGTGGAGATCTATCATACAGTTGTATTTCAAATCATAAAATTTTGTTTGGTAGATTTGGGAGTATTTCATGTGTATAATGGGTTAGGGATGGCTATATCTAAGATAAGGGAAGATAATTCTGAAAAGTACAACATTATAAATTATATGAACAAGGTAGGAAGAGACCATTTGAATTTACAATTTGCTTACCATTCATGGCTAGAATGTCAGGTATGGTTAAATCACAAATTGATTAGTGACTACAAATGGAGAATGCGAGCTGAAAAGGAGAGAGAAAATCACAATATAATGATAACATTATGAGTAAGAAAGATCAAATGTTTGTAGAAAAAAATAAAGGTAGAATGTGAAAAGATGTACAACAAATGGTTGTGGCAGCAAATGTATCTCCATGTTAAGGTAGAAGATCTTTTGCTGGTAGAATTAAATGTGAACAGAAAATATAGTTACATGAAAGGGTTGGCTAACAATTTAGTGGGTCTGAACAATATTGCAAAGAAGGAAGATTGTTTGAATGAGTGGAGAGGGAAGCATGCAAAAATGATTTGTCTGAAAACTTGCAAGATTTAGAAAACATTTATATTGATAGAAGTATTTTCACTTTTTTTACCACAATAAGGGTTATTTATGAAAAATAATGGTGCAGAGATGGCTACAATAGCACACTCCTTTATGTGAAGTTTTATTTGGTTTATGTTTGTTTTATTTTTTTTTTCTTTCTTTTTTTTCAGTTTTCAGCTATTAAGTATTTTGATTTTTATAATGGAGGGAATTATCTGAAAAGTTTTCATATATTGATTATTTGGTATTATGTGCAGAAACCAGAGTATTATAATAGTAAAATTACGATTCTCCTTAAGTACATTGGGTTTTTAGCCTTACGAGTTAAAGGTGCTGGGTTTGGATATGATGATATAATGGAAGAGATAACATTTATGAATAAGCTGTTTTCTATTCTAGGTGTTGATTTTGATATAGAAGTAAGGTTCAAGGACTGGAAAGTAATTCAAAAAGTATGTTAAAGACAGTGGAGAGCTGGAAGGTGGAGAGCTGGAAAACATTCAATGGAAAATTGGAGGCAAAATTAGGTTACTTTTTTCAGGAAAAGGGGAAATAATTAAATTTCCATAATGAGAGGATATATTATACTAATGAGGGGATATATTATATTAGGATATTAAAGGGCTGTGGTGGTGCAGTGGTTAGCATTGTTGCCTCACAGCAAGAGGTTCTGCAGTTCAATTATTGGCTGCAGCGCCTTCTGTGTGGAATCTGCATGTCCTCTGCATGGTCCAGTGACATTTAAAAACATGCAGGCAGGTGCGTGCATGAATGGGTGTGCCTTCTTTGAAGGTTGGGCATCGGGCTGGCAACTTGGCACTGTAAAAATCAACTGCCAATCATTAGCGGGCCAGAGTTCTGCTGTGGCATCCCCTAACCGGGAAAAGCAGAAAGACACCCCATTTTATCAGGATATTAAAAATGGTGGGTTAAGCATTATTGATCCCCTTCTTAGTAATATTTCAATATTTAATTTTGTGTGATTAGTTGAGAATGAATATTTTAAAATCTATTTCTGTACTAGCTATTTGTTCTTACTGGAATAATGAATAACAGGGATATGTTACTGGAAAGATAGATAGAAAGTCAGTTGTGCCTGAGAAAATTAGGCAGTGCAAACTGGATATGAAGTCAAAGGAGGATTTTCAAAACTGCTAGGCATAATTTTGCGCAATTTCTCTTATGAATCATAACTAAAAATATGGATATGTTTAAAAGACTTCAAACTAGAATGAAGACTGTACAGTAGTTTCCCTTTCATAATTTTTAAATGGTGACTGGACCTTCATATTTTGTCTGTGAAAGCCTTAATATATTTAGTTGTCTTTAAATATATATTATATCATGAAAGGTAGATACAACATGAAGCCAAACATCAAAATGCCCAAAAAAGTTCCACAGAAAAGAATACTGAACAACAGCAATACCAAGGAAACCAAAAATGAAAAGTACACTGAATGTAAAAGGAAGGCAAATGTTTTCCTTTTGCATTCAGTCATGTTACAAAATAACAATACCTTCAGCATACTTTGTGTAAACAGGGCTGGGTTTAAGGGCAGTGTCAGGGTAAGAGTAGGATTAGCATATGAGAGTCTGGCACCCCTATCCCACCTTACTTGTTTTTGTTAATCCTAACTGTGTCACTTCCTCCAACCCTCAACATAGCATATTATCAAAACAAACAGCTTTTCCCTAACAGTACCACTATATAAGACACTTACAAGCCCACTTCAACTATATCCCTTAACTAGACCCTACTCTAAACTTAACACATGCACGCACACACACGCACACACACACACACACACACACACACACACACACACACACACACACACACACACACACACACACACACACACACACAAACACATGCAGTCATATACCATCACACACACACACACACACACACACACACACACACACACACACACACACACACACACACACACAAGCACACACACACATGCAGTCATATACCATCACACACACACACACGCACATGCAGTCATATATCATCACACACACACACACACACACACACACACACACACACACACACACACACACACACACACACACACACACACACCATGTCACTAAATTTATCCCTTTCCCTAGCCCTTATTGTATTCCTAACCCATAGACACTTGCACATACACTGCAACCCCTAATATGACAAAAAGAAAATACCACATTCATACACTGATGCACTGTAAACTCCACTAAACATTTCTAGTACTTTCCCTGATTCACAACAACTTGCCATTATTGCTATTTGTACACACTTGCCTCTACCATATACTAATTTACTTGACATAATTTTTGTACATATGCCTTACACACATAAAGTATATCTATAACTAAGTATAAAATATCTGTATGAATCAATCTATAAGCATGTGGGTATATGTATACATATAGGGGACTAATTAAAGATGCCAACATTGTCTATAGTCATTTAGAAGAAAATTCGGTGGCAATAGAATAAAAGGGCAATAAACAAGTCATATAGAACAAAGGACCATTTGTTGTTAAATAAAGTCATAATAGAGAATCAAAGTATGATATGGATAGACTACAAAAAAGCATGTGCCACCATCCCACATTCATGGATAAAGGAGGGCTTGCAGATGTGCAAGATACACTCTACATTGGTCAGTAACATTACAGTGACCATGCAACAGTGGCAAACACTTTACAGCAAAGCCATGACAATGGACACATTATTATCCCAGGGCTAAAAATTCAAAGGGGGATATTCCAGGGTGACTCTTTCTCACCGCTGCTCTTTTGTCTGCCATTAACCCATTAAGCTCTCTACTTAAAAGATTAGGATATGGTTTCAATTTAACTCCCCCAAAAAACAACAAAGTGTAATGATGTGACATTTTCTATTTGTGGATGATTTAAAAGTGCATAGTTCATCAAATGAGGAGCTGAAAGTACAGCTGCAAGTGGTCAAAACTCTCAGATAATATAAAACGTCATTTAGTCTTGATAAATGTACAAAAGCAATATTTAAAGTAGGAAAGCTGCAGCATTAAGAAAATAACAATTTGGGACAAGAAAGTGATAAAGGAACTTGTGCAGGAGGGAGTGTACAAATATTTGGGAATTGATAAAGGATTGACAATAAAACATGAACAAATGCAAACAAAACTCAGTAAGACATATTTTAGAAGACTGAAATTAATACTGAAAACAGCCCTGACATCTAGTAACAAACTTCAAGCTATAAACCAATTTGCTCTTCCTGTTCAAACTTACAGTTTTGGGGTGATTGGCCCCAAAAGGTATTGAATCAAGCATACAGGAAAACAAGAAAAATGCTTCACACTTATTAAATGATATATACAGATCAGTTCTGTGGACCGTTGTTCCGCTGTGGTGACCCCTAACCGGGATACACCAAAAGGAGATGATGAGTGTATAGCAAGATTATATATTCCTCATTCTTAAGGATGTATGGGCCTCCTCAAAACAGATAACATGTATATCTGCTTATCTGCTGGTCTTAACAGATCCAAACATAGTGAAAGTTTTAAAACATGGGGAGAACAAGTTTAAGACGACTTCCCTGCTTAGTTTAGCAGATGCATATCATTGTCAACCAGGAATGGAAATCAAACCAGAAGTAGACAAAAATCAGGCAGAAAATGAATGTGCCAAAAAACAAAAGATAGTATATAAGAAGAAGGATCAGATGAGAAGGCAAGAAATGTGGAAAAGGTATAAATATAGCTACAAGCAAAGAAAACTCCTGTAACAACATCTAGCTGATCAGGATCTGATGCAGGAATGGTTAAGGAGAAGCAAATTTAAACCAAAAGGTGAAATATTAATATTGGCAGTCCAGGACAGTGAACTACTTATGGTTTACAAATTACACCAGGTGCATGATCAAAAGGGCTGCTAAACTCTGAGTTTCTGTTAGCCTGGGAACCAGAGAAAAAAATTATGTAATCTGAAATGAGTAAGTAGTACTGTGCTATCAATTTAAGGACAAAGAGACTCAGAATATTTTGCATTTGTCTTCGGAACAGCCAACATCACCAGCACTGCTTTGCTCTATATGTAAGATTATTTTATAACTTTGTTTGCTCATAGATATAGATAGGAACTAGGAAGTCTAGTCTAGTTGTTTTCTGTATTAATGTCATATCTTTTCTACTGTATTATTTTAAGCATTTCTCTGTGATCTCTGAACTCTTGACTAGCACTGTGTAGTCAGAAGTATTGTCTAGTGTTCTTATTATTTATTATTAAATATTTTTAAACCTTTCAACTATGTCTGTTTTATGTAGAGATAATTTAAGCTCTAGAGTACATTTCATGTATATAGTGATACTGTACAAAGCCACTCTAAATAAGCATTCTTGCTCAGTCACACTTACAATTTGGATAATAATGTTGCACAGTAATAATTGGACACCCCTTGGTAAGGGCCTTATAAGTAGCTGATAATAGTGATTGGTGGCTGTGATTACTACCTTATAGCCTAGCAGGAAGGGGCATAGCTGGAGAACCTGTGTCAGCCTTCCCCAGGAGTGTCTGTGTGTTTGTATTTAACTCATATCTTAAAGAGTGTGTGTGTGTGTGTGTGTGTGTGTGTGTGTGTGTGTGTGTGTGTGTGTGTGTGTGTGTGTGTGTGTCAACTACTTGGGCAGGGACATGAAGCACTGGTTGGCCAGGGAGGGTGCTGCAGATTTTAGCTTGACCACTAGGCTGAGATCTGTACCCTAGTCTGGCACTATTTACTGACTATAATAATCCATGATTTATGAGACATGGGAGAAATAAGAGGGTACATCAGGGACATTCTGTAAACTGAGGGACAGGATAGGAGTATGGTGGTTTATGTGTGTGTGTGTGTGTGTGTGTGTGTGTGTGTGTGTGTGTGTGTGTGTGTGTGTGTGTGTGTGTGTGTGTGTGTGTGTGTGTGTGTGTGTGTGTGTGTGTGTGTGTGTGTGTGTGTGCGTTAATATGTTCATGTATATAGAAAAATGAATGAGGTGGCACCTGTGCCAACACAATGCATGGGTCGCCAGAGTGGATTGGCAGATAAGACTGTGAATTAGCACCACACAATTCAGAGATATGCTAATTAGCTGATAATGAGGTCTTTCCTCTTTGTGGTTAACGTTTATGGATCATATTTTTTGCAGTCATAGAAACTGCTCCTTTTGGCTGCAGCAGTTTTCACGAGCAAACGATATGAATCATTCACTGAGATTTGCTAATATATTTCTACTGGAAAATTACATCATGCTGACAAAAATGTAGTCCATTTGAAAGAATATTCTATATGGCAGAGAAGTATTTATTACAATTTGTGCTTTATTGTTTACTTCCCTTTGAAAATGATTAACAAATCATTTTTCTTGCTGGGGATGTAAAATCATATATCTGCACTCTGCCTGATCACTGGAAATTCTGGTAAAAAGAGTCATGAATCACCCAAATAAAGAATGTCAGATATGGACCCCTCCTCACAGCAATGTAAATAAATGAGTATTTCAAAAGGTGGAGTATTTACTTCAAATGGTCACACACTGATGTTTCCTTCATTTGCACTAGCCAGGCATCTCTAGCAGTTATAATATTGATTGACTCAACAGACACACCGTTGCAGCAGCAAACATTTAATTCAAGCACTTCACTTCAGTGTCACAGATGAAAACATGTTGCATTAACTACCTGTGTTACCCTTGTGGATATTTAAAAAAAAATTTCATTACATGCAAAACTATTTCTGTCTGTCTGTCTGTCTGTAGAGGTTTTTATTCCACTGAACATATGGGAGAAACAGACAAATGCAGGTTCTGTAAAACAGAACTAAAACAGTGGCATGTCTTGTTGCTGGATGTAATACATTAATGGCAGAGGGCATGTATACTGAAAGGAATAGTAATGTAGAAAAACTGTTGCAATGGGGATTGTGCAAACATTGCAATTTTGAAGTAGCTGAGAAGCATTGGAAACATGAGCCACAAGGCATTTTCATTACTGAGAATGAAGCTTACATCACATGGGATCGCCCATCACTAAGTTCAAAAAATAGACGTGAGAAAAACAAATATAGTAGGAAAGGCTCACCCAGACTCCCCTACAGTTTGCTTTGAGGGAAAGGTTAGTTTGCATTCTATTTGATGTATTTTGTATTGCTTTATTGCCTTTTTCTATTTTTATATTGTGATTTGTTTTCTTTACATTGTGTTTTACTTGTATTCTGCTTTTAACTGCATATTAAAACTTGAAAAGTGACCACAGCTCTGTCTCTTGTGAGTCAATAGAAAATGTTCCCATCCTCTCACTCAGTTACTTTTGTGTTCTTAAACACCACTGTCATTCTAGTTGCCTGCCCCTTATGTTAATTTGACCATATGTCTCATTTCCTCTGTGCTCTTACTGGCTGGTGTGAGAATGCACAAAATTATCATTTTGTGAAATCACTCCCCTTCAACTATTTAAATTTATTGGCCATCCTACTGTATTCCATAGTACCAGAATACAAAAGTGACCACCCCTTTTCAATCTACCTTGCTGTTTTAAAAATAGTGACTCTCCACTAAAACTTAACTTTTTAGACAGGTAAAACTTAAGTTATCTACTTTCACATCTAACTCCTCTAGTGCACACTGCAGTGTTTAGGATAAACCATTTTTTTCATCTTACCTTTAAGCATCTATTGCAAGACCACCAGTTATTGGAAAGCCCACATTCTGGTTCTCAATAGTCATCGTGGGATTAGTGCTTCTGTTTTCTCCTGGTGAGAGAAGGAGTGCTATTACATTGTTTTCTGGAGACTGCTGATTGCCAGAAGAGCTTAATAACTGAGTTATAGGTGACAGCTTGGAATCTGTGCTTATATTCTGATCCTGGTGATAGTAGGAGAAGAGTGCATTGATTCCTGACTCTTTCTGGTTGGAGAGTGAGTGTATGTGCTTAATGTACCTTATTGGTCTGGTTGCTTTTCAAGGCATCTACCAGAAAAAGGCTTGGTCTATTTGCTATTCAAGGCATCTACCAGAAAAAGGCTACAAGTCTGCAGACCTTTGCATCATCTGGGACAAGACTGTGGATCACCAAACAGGCCATGGCCTGCTTCACTTCTTGGGATTGGTGGTAACATTTTGCTTCTTCTGAGAGAAGAAGCAAAGGAATATTGTGTCCCAACAGAGTGAAGCTGTGCCGAGACCAGCATTAGTAGTAGCCAGGAAGTAGCCATTCATTCGACTCCCCTCTTTTCATCATTCTTGACAAGCGAATTCTTTATTTTTCAGTAAGTGCTACTTGATTTCTTTCTAACTTTAGAATATCTGCCTAAATAATTCATCCTTAAATTTTCAGGGTCCATGTAATAGTTTTCCCTCAGGTGTTTGGCAGTGTTCTATACAGACTCTTGACACATTGAGTGACATTTTTCATGTAAAAAGAATATATAAGGAAACAGCTCCAGTACTTAGAAATAATGACCATCCCTCCTGGCATGTCTAAAGGTCAGTTCCCTGTGATTTATCCTATTAACTTGGTGAACTTGGGCATTCTGAAGCAGTGTAGCAACTGCCTCATGTACACAGACAACCCTCTTCTCTTACCTCCCAACACTCAGACGTGTGAGAGATGCACATACAGTGGATACAAAAAGTTTACACACCCCTGTTAAAATGCCAGGTTTTGTGATATAACAAAAAATGAGACCACAATAAATCATTTCAAAACTTTTCCCACTTTTAATGTGACCTATAACCTGTACAATTCAATTGAAAAACAAAGAAATCTGTTAGGGGAAATATATAAAAAATAAAAAAAGTACAATAAGCTGGTTGCATAAGTGTACACACCCTTAAACTAATACTTTGTTGAAGCACCTTTTGATTTAATGAGGGCAATGAAGAAGGACACCCAGACAGTTCCAATAGTAGTAGGTTGAACTGGTATCACAAAAAAAAGTATGGTCTATTTTGATATTCTACCGATACAATGCAACTCCATATGAATTACAAAAGGAATAATTTCTGGGCACATTGCTGGTGCTGCAAAGAGCACTTCTGACTAACATCAAAGATTGAAACAATACTAATTTCATGAACTTTAATCATAGTTTGACATAGAAATGGGGTTCATTCCCATCATGGTATTAGAAATCCAAAAGTCTTGGAGAAATTAAACAGAGAGTGACCAGTTAGAGCTGCTGTCTTATAGGTGCTAGTGTGAAGACATCTATAGCAGGTTTAATGCCGTTTCTGTGTCCCTTACTGTTACACTTCACTTCATTTGCTAATGTTGTTCAGTTTGCAGACTTCATGATTGTTTTTTCTTTTGCAGTTTCCAGCTGTATTATTGTGGTGCTAAGTAATGAGGGTGTGAAGGGCAAGGCCACCAAATTCGAATATTTATTTTTAGTTATTGTATAATTTGTATAACATAGTAATAATAATTCATTTAGGAAACAAAAGTTTATTTTTCTTATGTGGCTGTTGAACATGAAGGAATAACAATGAGACATATCACGTGTTGTAGTTTACATTTTTATATACTTAACATTCCCTGGGATTCACGAAGTGCCATGCAAGAATAAGACTATTCTTGCATGGAGTGGTTCATGTCCATTTAGAATAGCAGCGCATCTCACATATGCATGAAGGTGCGCTGCTGTTCAATCTAAATGGACACAGACCATGAACGAGTGCAGGGGGTGTGTTTCAGCAGTGCCTGTACATGTAACACGCCTCCTTCACTCAGAAAGTGCCATAGGGTACTTTGTGACACAGATGAATGTCAATGTACATAATATTAGAGCCTGACTCTAATATTATTTATTAAACCAGTGTCCACAGACACTGAAATGTATGTAGCTAATATTTCAGTGTCTGCGGACACTGAAATAAAAAGAAAAAAAACACAGACACACCTAGAAGGCAGCAGCCTTCAAGTGCACACCCCTGAATGTATGCACTCTTGTCCTACATGCATGGAAATAGTAGGGCAAGAGGAAAGTAATAAAAATACAAAAATATATTTTTTTCATTAAATAAAACCGAAATGTAAGTGATGCACAGCTTGTTTGTGCGGCCCACCACTGTGCTTAGTCTGGCTGAAATCCTGAAAATGATAGAGAAGTGCTACTGTGATAGACAATGGCATCAAGCTGCTGTAGCACAGTGGCCATGATTTAGTATATAGAATATGCTTGGTTCAAATCCTCCTCTGCCAATTTATTTAATAAACTTTTAAGGAATTTTAATAATAGATGTTAATCATAAGGCTCACGTATAGCACAGTAGGGGTGGGAATATGTAAAATATAAATGTAAAAAATAATTTATCAATTTACTGAAAAAATAGATTTAAGCAATGCTTTGCTAGTGTAAGCATCGCTTACCTGCTTTGAGCTGTGCTTATCTGGTGTAAGCATTACTGTGCGGATTTGTGTGGAGCTAAGCATAGTTCAGCATTTTAAAACTGACCAATCAAGAAAAAGTGTGAGAAAACTGCCCTATTTAAATTGCACAGGCAGGAATACAGGCATAAACATTTGGGATTGCTCACAGCAGGACAAAAATGTCAGGTGTGGGTGAAGGTGTTCACTTCCAAGCACAATGTTGGGGCATCCAGGAGTCCATGGTCATGGCTGGGCTCCTAGTAAAAAAACATGATGCCAGGCTGCTGCAGGGCCAGTACCAGGGCTCGTAGTACAAAGTGGAGACCTGGGAGAAGCTTGCACGTGATCTCACCAGTGCCACTGGCATACCCCGGACTGGTGAGCAGGTACATCACCACCACAATGGCCTGAAGCAGAGGAGGGGTGCACTCTTGGACCAGTGGATCCAAGAAGCCTGAGTGCAGGATGTCCCCTGTAAGTATGCAGTGTTATGTATCTCTAAGTATGGAAAAATTAAACTTCAGACTTTGCAGGTGTGATTAATGTGTCATCTCTTCCCATACAGCTGCTGCAGAGAGGTCCTAGAATGTTGAGGCTCATGCCAGCAACTGGCCTGGCTGCATCGGCATTATGGTGAGTACAGAATACCTCCTAATATTAACAGTAATAAATCAAAAATATAGTAATTGTAGTACTGTCTGTATATATAATTGTGATGTAAAAGTCAGGAATAAATGCCTCTGTCAGGCTGCCATTGTTACAGTGGAGTATTTCCAGCTGCTGTGTAATACAGATGTCAGTAGCAAACAAGGTACATATTAATATGCAGGAGAGGAATAGTAGAAAATGTATGAGTGTGTCTGAGTGAACCTGTCAAGAAAGTGCCATATCTGGGCTTCCATAACACTTAGAAATGAAATGAGCAGATCATGCAGGAATAGTAATTGTGGATGTCTGAGTTGTACACAGATATGTATGTCAAAACTAATAAAGGTGATCCAAAACACTGATGTGTGTCATCTCACTTGTACCTGAAAAATATAAATGTGTATGTCCTGCAAAATGCATTAACTGAGATGAACTGATTTAGCACTGCTTGTCTGCATACTTTACAATGGGCATGTCGAATAAGAGAAAAAAAAGCAACAGTACATATTTCCATCAGAATGTGTTGTACTTGTGTTTGCCAGCATTGTTCTGTGTTAACCTATTAATTTCAGCTGTATGTAACTATGAATGTACTGAAAATGTATAAGGCTAACAGGTGCAGACTTAAAACCCACACTGTGTACTCAGGAATCTAAATTGCAGTATGTAGTTGTAAAACAGTCAAATGTGCAATCCAGCTAATGTGCACTTGTTTCTCAAACAATGACATTGATGTCTGTTGTGAATGCATAATTTGTACTGAAAATGGAAAACAAATAATGCAGCATTTGATAAGAAAAGTACTGTGAACAAAAATCTGTACTAGATAGAAATGTCACAAACAACACACAATGCACAACACCTCCCCAGTAGCTCAGTTTGATAAAGACTGGGCCTGTAGTATAATTTTGCACACATACCATGGTTCGAATCCAGGGACCACCACTAACATGTCAGTCTGGTTCTACAGTTGTAAACTGCAATCTGAATAGAAAAAGTAATGTACTGCAACACATATATTTTCCACACAGGGCACACAGGTAAAGAAATCTGAATAAAAATACTAGTATGATGTGTATAACTATGAAAGGTGTACAATTGCTGTGTTGATCAGCCCCAGTCCTACAAATAGATGCAATTTAGCCATCCACACTCTGCAGTCTATCCCCGACAAGCCCCTCAAGAGTCACGCTATCACGGATAGTTTCCCCAGTTGCCAAGAAACCCGCACACAGAGAATGTTACAGTAGATGTATGTCAAAAGAACAACACACACTTTAGGGCCTGCAACTAATATGTGAATCTGAAATATGTGTAGAAACAGCAATGTAATGTGCACACAGTTCATCTGCACTAGGCCCACAGGTAAAGAAATCTGTATAGAAACAGGCATGATGTGTATAATTAAAATAAGGGTACAATTGATCTGTTGATATGTACAGCTGTTGGTGTGCTGTAGCAGGCCCCTGGCCCAGGTAGAGTATATGTGTGGTCAGAATGTAGAGTAGGTAATAGTAGTGTACTGACAAATATACCTGATAGCAGTTGTTAATTGAATCAGTTCCCTTCCCCCACTACTCAACTGATCCAATCTTCACACTGAAGCCAACATGGGTATGTTCCTTAATAAACCTCTACTGTTGGAACCGTTGTTCCATTTGGTTAATCATTTGTTTAAACTGTGTGCATACTAATATTCCCTGTTGAATAATCATTGTTATTGCCTGCCTGACATACCTCTAGCTGGCATGCTGTTGCAACTCTGAATGCCATTCCATATATGCTATGGCACTGTTATAATTGCACTGTTTTGGGTAAATGGGAATATCCATGCATGCTATTTTAACTAATGTTGTAATGTGTTGTTCATGACTAATCAATACTCATTGTTAATTTCCACATCATAGCATGTACAGAAAGGCAGATCCCAGTGGATCCACTTCTCCCACCCCACCTGGCCAAGGCACCAGGTCCCAGCATGTCTGGGACCCAACCCAGACCTCCCTCATCTGCTGGTCCTGCACCACCCTTGGGTAGAACCACACTGCAGGGAACAGGGCTCACCCTCTACAAGTAGGCATGGTGAGGATGTTGTTACCCAGGATGAGGTTTGTGGCATGGTGAGCAGTGTCCTCCAGATGGAGCTGAATGACCAGCTTTGCCAGGTGGAGGGCAGACTGGCACAGCTAGTGGGGCAGACAGCCTCTCCAGCCCAGCCCCCATCACAGCTACCTTCGGGGCTGTGAAGGAGTAGTGGTGACTGCCATTGGCTGGGGACATCACAGCCACTACTACCATCAAAGGGGGGGGGGGGCTCATGAGCCTCTGATTCCCAACCAGTCTCCCTGTCAAGGTGTTTACCCCCCATGTGTCATACAACACCCCTCTCTATTGTATTTTCTGTCTTGTCTGTCTGCAAATGCAACCTCTCCTACCAAACCTCCCTCACCACACTTGACTATAAGCCTTCCTTAACATCCCACTCTCACCTTAAAAAAAAGGGCATCTGCCCCCAAAAAAATCATGTCCCATACATAGCTCTGCATTTCATCCAGATACATGTACCCATCACACAATCTAACCCTACCAAATCATCCTTATTGTATGATGCCCACATTCCTTCCTGTAGGGTGTGAGGCTCCAAATTCTAAATTGCCCACATTGAAAGCAGCTATTGCTGCTGAAGAAATCCAAAGCTATGGTCCTTTCCTGCACCCGTCCTGCACATCCCTACCTGTTTCTCATCTTGTTTTTTCCCCCTGATTGCCCCACTTTCACCACTTTCTAATCTCCCTTTTTTTCTTTTCTTTATTTGAAATTAGCAAGGGTTTAAGTGTCCATAAGCGGGCATAAGCTCAGCTCACGTAAGAGTTGCTTATCTCCATGCATCTCTGCACAAACTCACTTACAACTGCTTTAAAGTGCCTTAATCACTCTGTCTCCAACAGATCCTGTTTTGCCCAGCAACATAATAATCAGCCCTTGCAAGTCTCAACCCCAGGACCCTGCATACTATAGCCAAAGTGATTTATCACTAAGCCATTTGAGATGACCATAAATGTGATGTTTTTTCAAACAAATCATGCAGCACAGTCATTCAATAGTAGGGAAAATGTATTTATATATGTAGATACATGTATGAGTGTGTGTGTATATATATATATATATATATATATATATATATATATATATATATATATATATATATATACATCTATATATACATGTATATATATATATATATATATATATGTGTGTGTGTGTGTGTGTGTGTGTGTGTGTGCATTGCTTTCACACATTGTATCCACACTCTGAACCTCTCACTGCAAAAATCTGTGAAGAGGCCCAAAATAAGTATGTCTTATAATTACTGACATCATCCCTTCATCCATAGCTGAACAGATCTGCCTTGCAACACAATAATCAGCACTTGCAAGTCTTGAACCCAGGACCTTGCACAACATAGCCACAACAAGTTAACAGTAAGCCATTGCAGCTGTAAGATGTCAGGATGATATCACTAACATATCATGCAGAACAGTCAGTCTACCATAGAGAATGCACAGTGTGGAAGCAGTAAACATTCCAATGATACACACACACACACACACACACACACACACACACACACATACATATATATATATATATATATATATATATATATATATATATATATGTATATATGGGTCTACCTGAAAACGCCAACAACACAGAACGCCAACAAAGAGAAGACTGACAGTTGAGAATCCCGACACTGAGAACACTGACATGTTAAGGTAAGTGTGTGATAGGGACGGATGTTAGGGTCAGGGTGTGGGTAAGGTAAGTGTGCAATAGTGACGGAGTTTAGGGGAGGATTAAGTGAGTTAGGGTTAGGGTGCAGGTAAGGTAAGTGTGCGATAGTGATGGACTTGAGGGTTAGGGGTGGATTAAGTGAGTTAGGGTTAGAGTGCGGGTAAGGTAAGTGTGCGATAGTGACGGACCATAGGGTTAGGGTTAAGGCTAGTGCATAGATAGTTGTGTATGTAAGGTTTAGTGTGGTTTTGTAAGGTTTTTGGTGTGCTTGTGTTGTGTGTGTGTTTTTTGGGAAAGGTATTTGTTTTGTTGTTTGTCAGGATTTTGGTTTGTCGGGCATGTGAAGTTTCATGTTTTTGAACTTTTTTTTTCGATGTTTTTGTGTCGGTTATTTTGTTGTCTGTGTTTTGGCATGTCGGTGTTATCAGGTAGACCCATATATATATATATATATATATATATATATATATATATATATATATATATATATGTACATATATAGATATATACATGTATATACACATACATACACATATAAATATATTACTACGTATAGATTTGTATAAGAAGAGTATTTATAGAAGGTGCACAGCATATCAAACAGCCAGTATTCCTACAGTTGCCACCTTTTAAAATGGCCAGTGTTTGATTCTTTCATACAAATGAGAATTACTGCATGAAACATATACCCACACACAATGCAAAGGACATGACACCACACACAAGTTTTCATACATTTAGAAATGTTTATTTGTGTACTATTTCAGTTGGTTATGTAATTTCTTATAGCAGTTAGGTGTTTGAAATACGTAATAACTGAATAATGCAACTCTCAAACAAAACATTTGATACAGTAATCTGAAAAACGTAACATATGTTGCTGTCCAGGCTAAGGCCTTCAAGAAGTACAACAGTAAAAAGCACTTGCCTTGAAAATAAGAACAAATCAACACTTATTAATTACATATGTAGTTCAGCAGCCTCCAATTACACTCTGTACTCAACCCCTAGGGGGAAAAATTAGTTGTCACAATGAAAATGTATCTGTTACATAATGCTTAACTTAAAATGTCACTATCACACAGACAAACAGAACTGTCTGTAAGACAGTAAGCTCTAGCCCACAACGGTTCCCATGGTGAAATGTATGAAAATGTACAGCCATATACCATAATGTTTCCTACTACTGATATCCCTCACATGTTGCAACAGCCTAGGTTAAAAACATTTCATACCCTTCCCTCATAAAATGTCTTAGAAGAACATATAGCAGTGTTTTACATACACTGACCTCTGGACTGTACAATGTCACACACGTTTTGTCCAGCTGTAGCCCTCATATATATAGACTCTAGCCCACAATTTGTGTGGGAGAACACAACATCACTGGAATGATAGGCATGCCAGCACAAAATAATGATAGGCCATTACTTAACAACCTCTGACTGCATGACATCTGGACAAAGCCTGGTATATAAGTGGAGGACAGAGGCTGGAACACAGGGCCATATTTGCAATATTGCTGTTATACACTATGAAAGTCGCTGGTGTTACATGATTGTTTGCAACATACCCTTACTCAGGAATATGAAGTCAGAAACAGAAATGGATGTTGCCATGCACTGATAGCACTCAACAGAGAGAATGCCACTGATATGTCAGAGACAAGACCTGTGAGTTGAATAGATAAAACATAACAGCCACTCCTCTGGCCATCATGTGGATGGGCCAACAGTTGAGAGCTATGCATACAGACTGCATACCATGCAAAACTAGCATGTACACACACACCTTGTAAAATTAGCAGTATTCAATGCATATAACATAAATACTCACACTGTCCATAGGTCTGGAACCTTATACAAACATGTAATTGGTCTATGTCAGCAAGTCCTGTTGTAAGAGGCATTGCAACCTGCTGTCCGTAACATTGCTGCTCACACACAGGAAGGATGTTTTCCATACAGGAAAGGTAAAGAGACAACACCCACATGATGTAGTCATTTATAGTAGTGGGTTGCTATGACATTGGTAATTGGAAGTACTACACAGCTGGCTGCATGCAATTAGCAAGTGGGGCACACCAATTGGTGCAGAGGCCATCACCTGATCATGAGAATCACCTACAAAATCCATGCTGCAACCTATTCAAACCAGCTCAATTCCTGTAGTGGAGAGAGAGAGAGAGAGACAGACTGAGAGAAAAAATACAACAAAAATAACAGAAAAAAAATATTACAAACCAAAACAAAATAAAATCAAACAAGGAACATATCCAAGTGTACACAGAAGCGAGCACAATACTAAAACAGGTATGTGAAACATCTATGCATTTAATTGAATGTAGTACTTGGTCTGTAATAATGGGATAGATGATGTTGAAAGATTTATATGTGCCATGAAGACTTGTTGCTGTAATGATGTCCTGCTGAACAACTGCTATGGACATATCATCTGCCCCTGTGGGAATTGGCGCATACTTGTCAACTGTGCAGATCTGCACAGAATGACAAGATGTAAGCCATCATAGTGTTTGTTCTGTACCTCAAAACATGTATACTAGTCTGGCAAATAGCTGAATGTGGAAGTAATGAAGTCATGATAGACACATGAATTTCAGACTCCACCACCTTCAGGACAGTCATGGTAATGTGAAATGTATCATGCATAAAATTCAGAGGTTTGTAATAGGCTTACCTACAATCTGCCCCGATATATACCCCCTAATGTTAGGCTGTGTCCACATGTGATATTCTGTTTTGTAGCAAGGCAACACAGTGCAGCTGTGGAGGAAGGAGGCTCAGAGTGTGGACCCGATGTCTGAATGTACTCTCTCTCTCTCTCTCTATATATATATATATATATATATATATATATACACACACACACACACACACACACACACACACACACATACATGTATGTCTACATATATACAGACACAGACACAGACACACACACACACACACACACACACACACACACACACACACACACACACACACACACACACACACACACACACACACACACACATGTATTATATTATATTATATTATATATAAAATATATAAATATATGTTATATATATATATATATATATATATATATATATATATATATATATATATCTATATATATAGAGAGAGAGAGAGATGTGTATGTCTACATACGCACACACACATATGTATATATATATATATATATATATATATATATATATATATATATATATATATATATATATATATATATATATTCCCTACTGTTGAATGACTGCTGCATGATATGTTTGAAAAAACATCATACATATATGCAGCTCAGATGGCTTACTGGTACACTGATGTGGCTATGGTGTGCAGGGTCCTGGGTCATGCACTTGCAATGGCTGATAATTTATCTGCTGATCAGAACAAGGGCTGTTGGATACAGAGTGATTAAGGCACCTGTAAGCAGTTGTAAGTGGGTGTAAAGGGCACAGTTATGTCTGGTGTGAAATATATGTTGGGAACACATTGCCCTTTGTTTGTTAAGGCGACAGTGGGATGTTGGGGAAGGATAGCAGGTATATTTGGTGGACTAGGTTGGGTTGGAAGACAGACAAGACAGGCAAGACAGCATACATGGGCGTAATATGACACATGTGGTGGGTAAACATCTTGGACGGGGAGGGGTGTATGGAAATTGGAAGCCCATGAGCCCCCAAATGGAAATAGTGGGACTGAGGTCCCCACCCATGGACAGTCACCACTGCACCATCACAGCCCTGAAGGTGGCTGTGCTGGGAGATGAGCAGGAGGAGCACACTGACCCTCTAACTGTGTCACGAGGGCATCAAGGTGGTGTAGCAGATCCTCCAATTCTCTGCAGAGCTCCCTATGCACCAGACCCTGGACATGACATCAGGTGACAGGATCATGTCTGTGCACGCTCCCGGGGGGGGATGAGCACCATCCCCTGAGGTGGTTCCAACTGAAGGTAGTGCAGGACCAACAGATGAGGAGGTCCCTGGTAGGGTCCCAGATGTGCTGTGGCCTGGTAACATGGCCAGATGAGGTGGGAGAGGTGGTTCTGCTGGGAACAGCATTCTCAAACACGCTATCATGTTGCAGTTTTAGAACATATGTGGGTAGAAATAGTCAACACAATCCAGGATTAGTTATTAACCCAAAACACCAGATTTGGAGCAGTTGCATAGCAAACAGTACACATGCATATATGGAACTTCAGTGGCCATTGCAATAGCATGCAGGCTACATTGTTAGCAACAGGCCACCAATGATAGTGTTTCAACATGGAACATGAATAGAAACACATTTCAATATTTGTTGTACAATAGGATATATGTCCCAACAGTAGGTTTGGTGTAGACATACCCATTGATTTATGTGTTCAGATTATTGTTGCAGATATGGTGGGGGGAGAGAGAGAGAGGTCAATTAACAACTATTGTATCCCTGCAGTATGAGTTCATCAGAACTTTTTTTCCTCTTTATGTTTTCCAGGTATCATGTCGAGAGAGTGCCTTCCTGTGTATACACTGCAGGAAAATTACATCCTCATAAACTACCTGGTGCAGCACCACCAAACCCTCTTTGGGCATACAGCCCATGATCTGCAGGAGAGGTCTTCCCTGTGGAATGAACTTGTTCACAAGGTAAACGATGTCAGCCTGCATAACTGCAGTTATGAGCAGGTGTGACATCGGTACACTAACCTAATCCGCCACACCCATCAGCGTGCTGCTGCAGTTAGGAGGGACCAGCTAGCCACAGGTGGGGGTCATGGCATATAGCCCCCATTGACACATGCTGAGGATCTCCTCACAAGCCTTGGGGCACCCACCCACCAGGAAAGCCAAGAACCTGCTGATAGCATTGTGGATGTGGGTGCTACCCACACAATGGACGATGAGTATGCAGGTAAGGCTCCAGGGCACATTAGTACACCACTGTTGCTTCTCCATCTTCATCTGTAAAGTATCTTTATGCAAATGTCAGATAACATAGTTTGTTGCTGCAGTGTAGTGATGAACAGATGTGCATAATCTCTAGCATTGTGTGTTTGTACTGTTGCTGTACTGAATTGCTGCTCCCACCCTGTACCAATGCCACAGGTGTGGCTACTGACATCACATCTCTCACACAAATATGTAGGTCCCTCTGATATACCTCTGGGGCAACAGCCTGTAGCTGGTGAGTATGGTTTTATTTTCATCAGGTTTGCCAATACACCAGCCATTGTATTTGCCATGCACACATTTAACACACCTACCCATAATGCATGCTGTGCATGTTCACTTATTGTTGCTGTTAACTGCACTGCATCACAGTGGTCACCATGGTGGCATATCTGAAGGGTATGTAAGAGTCCTGCAGTATAACTAACAACCTATTAGTGCTTGATGTGTGGACAGAGATGAACATAATGTTGAGACAAATGGCCTACAGTAGGGACATGTCTGAAACGTTACCTTATACAGTGGCTACAACACTGTATATACCACTATTACAATGGCAACTGTTACAGATCTACAAAATGGCATATCACAATACCACATTCCACAACTTTTACAACTTGTAATGTGATCCTAACATGAGCAATGAATGTGTAATATGGTATCCTATGTTAGGACAACAAATATGGGGAATACATACCTTAAACACTGGAAGCAATGTGTGCACACACTCCAAATAACATATCGTGGAAGCAGCTTTTGAGGTACTGACAGTATTCACTCTTCATGAGTATACACCTTTCATCAAGTGCATGTCCTCAATGTCATACCAAGTAATGGTTTTCTGTCCAAGAAGTATGTCCATGACATTTGCCCACTCACCTGCAACAGAGGCAGCCATGGCTTGCACACATCTTACAAACCATGGAATGGATCCCTTATCCAAAAGGTAGCACTCAGGAGTGGGAGATGTAGCCTTACCTCACCATTGCATATATCATGGCAAATAGTGCAGACAGTCATGTATGTGATGATGAAGTATGGGACAACATTAATATAGACAATAAACAGGTGGCCATCCAAGACAGATAATGACACATGTTGCAAACTGGTCATAGAGGCTGCTTAGAAACATGCTGCAACACTGAGGGAATTGCAGAAATGTCTAGCAAGTACTGCCTGTGCAGTACCTTTGTCAACAATTGCATGGAGTCTGCATAAGTGTGGCCTATGTGTTAGGGTAATCAAATGGAAGAGTTGTTCCACAGGAAACATCATCCAGGACTCTCTACAGGTAGCATATGCATAACATCAAAAGTCTCCCAAAGGCATATGTTGCAAAGTGTAATGGTGTACCAACAACAAGACTGAAACCTACAGACAGTATTAATAATGATACATGTGCTGTACAAGCAACACCTCACTCCACCTCAGGCCCACCATCCCCATCTTTACCTTGCTGGTGCCGGTCTGCACCTTTAGGTTTGCTGTTCATTAGCAGGAACTAGGCTGGTAGACATGGTGTTGTGAATTTGGGACACTGCAAAATGACACTCATGTGTGGCACATAGGTGTTAAGCATCTGCAAAATGGCTGAGGATGAGGAGGGGTGTCATCCTGAAACACAACAGTGAACTGAAGCATACATTCAAAGCTCAGTAAGAATGGCTGTATCTGAACACAGTCAAGGTCATGAATTGTGCCAGACATAACCCTGACTCCACAGCAATAGTGAAGACACTGTGTGACCTCCAAGGGCCGTGCACATGATCTGACCTTGCAATCTGGCAGAGTTGGGGGACATGTGTAGGCTGGCATGAGCAAATAATGGCAAGGGAAGATGGGCCATGCTAGTATACCCCTTCCAGGAATAGTGACTACTATAGTTCACTTACCAGGTGCTGCAACAAACCATCATGTGAAGGGTGTGCACAGTTATGCAACCCACATATTGTATGCATCTCGATCAGCATCTGCAAAACTAACACATTTGTTTGATACTGCATTTGATTGCACAGTTCATATGTCACATATCAGGTGAGTGTAATGTTAGCATAGTCAGTATTGTGGCTCCATGGCATATCAGGGAAAAGGGTGGCATGTCAATAAGGGTGTGTACACTCCTCATAGCCACAGTAAGCTTTGAAGGTTGTCAGTATAATTGTATTGTATTGCTCATGCATTCACTGCTGATGATGAGGTCTGCAAATCAGACATCAGGCATTCAGTATTGACATCTGTCCTCATATCATCCCAGGTATGTGTCAGATAAACACATAGGGCTGTGAGCAACAGAGCAAACATAGCTGCCACACATATACACATTCAGCAATGGCATGCACACCCCTGAGGTATGGTGTACAGTATGTGCCAGGGTGTTGAACAGATGCACAGCAATACTGTGTACATGGGTGCAGTGTGTACCGGGAGAAGGGGCATCACCTCCTAACACAACTCATGCTTCACAGAGATGTATAATGCTGGTAACAGGGATTGAGTATAGTTGCAGTACATGCTGTTGAGTTCCATATGTCATGCATGTTGACAGTTGGGTAATGAAAGGTCTGTGTAATATCTTTGTGCGACCTCATCTGTAAGTGTGTGCATGTGTTTGTGTGTGTGTGTGTGTGTGTGTGTGTGTGTGTGTGTGTGTGTGTGTGTGTGTGTGTGTGTGTGTGAGTGTGTAGAGGTAAGCAATGATGTACAGGTCTTAAAGTATGGATTTTGTTTTCCACTCACAGGTGGCGAGGTGGGTCAGGGTCCCTTCTGCAGGCAAACTGATGTTAGTGTCCATACAGACTCTGACAATGATGATAGGTATGGTGAGGCACAGGCAGGGTTGTCAGGGGTGGAAGCTGTGCCATCGGTTGACATCCTACTCTTATCCACCCCATCCCCACCCACAGTCACATTGCCTATACATACCCCATCATCAGTGGTCATAGATGAGGGAAGGTTGGTGGGTGGTGGCATGGGACAGGACAATGTGGTGATTATGGCAAGTGTGTCTGGACACAGCAGCCATAGCCAGATGACTGGTGAGGTACACATGGGCAGATGTACAGGGGTGCTCGTAGGAGGGCTGCTGACCATCATGCTCCTGGCAGAAGTGCCACAGCAGGTGTCACCAGACATATGTTTTGGGCCATCATGAAGGCACAGGCACATATGGAACGTTATACCAGACAGAGTCTTAGGCTCCAGAGGGCTACTCATTCTGCTGTTATCGACAACATCCATGATCTTGCAAGTGCCCACTGTTATTTTGCAGAGGTCCTGGATAGACAGTTGGGTGAAATAGTGGGAATCCTTGACCATGCAATGTCTGTGTTTGAGTATATGATGGGAGTAGGGTGACAGCCACGTGGACATAGGTCAGCAATACCAACAGGTGGAGGTCTACGTGGACATGCAACAAGTTGCAGCCACTCCTGTAGTGGCAGTACCAGCACCAGCACTGCAGGGGGGGTGCTGTCCACACCACAACATAGCAGACCATGTGCACATAGCCCTGGCTGGTCCCAACAGGGATCTGGATCCAGCGGACATTTGTCATCCTCAGGGGAGAGTGCCATATCTGGTCTTGTAGTGCCCGTGGGACCCCTGGCAGGCACAGTTCTTGTGTCTGTGGGCAGAGACAGTGAACTGCACACCCTGCCATGTATGGTCTGCAGATGTCCAAAGAAACCCCTGTATAGGGCAGCCACATGGCATGACTGTGTGCATGAATACACACACACACACACACACATCACCAACACAGCTAGGGAAACCCCATACCTACACAAACCACATCTACACATTCCAACGAATAGCGAAATCCCCTAACACACACACATGATGTCAACCACACAGCTCAGCCTAGGTCTCTGGCAAACCCACAACACACCCTGTGCATATGATGATACCTGTGCCACATCCCTGTCATCCATAACATCAATGAAGGGACAGGCTAATATGGTTCTGATGCACAAGGTGAATGTAGTAAGATGTACCAATGTAATGCTGTGTAACATGTTTTCAGCAGGAAAGTTTAATGCTTACATGTCAGGATGGTAGCTGTCCAACCATGATGCATTATAGCTGTTATTAACAATGACTGATTGTGGTCTGCATAATGTATTCAGTTTGTGTTTTAGGTGTCTATGTGTCAGCAGGATGTTGGTTTGCTGTTGTTTCCTTTCACTGCTCGAAGAACCAGTCGATTGGAGGAGCGTTGTATAAAAAAGACTTTATTACTCTTGTCTTAAAATTCCATTAAAAACTTTCGCTATTCAGCGCAGTACTTCATTCAGTCAGTAGAAAATAAAACAGTTGAAATCAAGCGCTTTCGCTTGGTCCCATTGCCAAGCTTTATCAAGATAAAATGTCACTAAAACAGAGCTATATATATAAAGCTCATTAACCACCGTGTGACAACAGAACTAATTAAACTTTAAAGCTGTACATTTATTTTCTAGCCTAGCTGTATTTCATTTACATCATCGTACTACTATTGTATAATCCATAAATGCTGATGTGTATAAAATATAAAAAATCATATTAACCTTATTTTAATATTGAAATTAAAATTCGTTGAATCTGATTTCTTATATACTGCAACAAAATTAATTCATTTCATATCCTACAAAAATATGTGGAGTTACATAAATATGTATATAGACATATAACAAACATAAATATGCAATTTGTATATAATATAAATTAATAAATAAATATATAAATACTATAAAATACTATAAAAATATTGTGAAAATGCATTCTCAATGTGTTTGATAAACATTTTCTAAACTGTCAATACAAAACTAATACCTACAAAAATTTTAGGAAATCAATGTATTATTATAAAAATTCATAAATATATTAATATATTAATCTATTACACAAATAATGCATTACTTGAATGATTAAACAAATTCTATATACAATGTCATCAAATTACTTATAAATCACAGTCTAGCCATTCTTAGTTTAAGAACACTTTTTATGTTTATATTGTCATTTAAACCGGGACTTGTGGCAGCATCTAGTTTGAACTGCCACAAGACTTCCTTATATTCTAAACGCGTTTCCCAGTCTCCCCCTCTACCATCCATTTGCACCTGTTCCAACACAATAAACTTTATACACATCTGAGGACATGAAAATGAATGCTTATAAAAGGCATTTGTTTCTTTTTTTCTAGAGACTTCATACATGTGTTCATAAATTCTCTTTCTCAAGGACCTTTCTGTTTTGCCAACATAAAAACTAAAACACTTTGTGCAGTGTCCCAAATATACTATTCCTTGCGTTGCACAATTCGCATAAATGTTGGCTTTAAAACAAAAACTCCTGGAGGGAATATACAAGGAACCTCTATTAAGAATATATGTGCATTGCTTGCAACTTTCACATTTATAAGTGCCTTTTTTCAAATTCTTGTTGTTACTAGTTCTTTCTTGAGGTTGAAATTTCTCAAATAGTTCCTTCATGTTGGTGTCCCTGCATCTAGTAAATCTAGGATACCTCGAAATGTGTTTACTTAATTCTTCATGTCCTGTTAAAACCGGCCAAAACTTACTAATTACCTCTTCAATTTGTTGTGAATCATTTGAATAAGTATGTGTGTAGTTGTTAAAAAAAACAGCATTACTAATTTGACTAGATTTTGTTTCTAAGATCTGCCCCAAACCTAATAAAGGGGGGTATTTGTTCTCTCTGTGTTCTGAAACTTCTTTGCTCATCACATCAATCAAACCCTCAGGGTAACCCCTTTCCAAAAACATACTTTTTAGTGTCAATAACTCTTCCATGAAATATTCTAAAGTACTTGACATTCTTGATGCCCTTACCATTTGCCCTTTAATTATACCTTTCTTTTGGTAGTAAGGGTGACCACTTGTGTAGTGCAGGTATGTGTTGGAAAAAGTGGGTTTTCTGTATAGTTTAGAAGTGAACCTATTATTAACACAATCCTTAGAGATTCTAACATCCAAATAATTCATTTTTTCATTACTAATAACATGTGTAAAAGACAAAAAATGAGTCGTGGAATTGATGTAATCAAAAAATTCCAAAAATTGTCCCTCAGTACCAGTCCACAATATACTTATATCGTCTAAAAACCTGGTGTAATGCTTTATGTATTCCTTCCATTGAGTGGAAAAGATAAAGTCCTGCTCCCATCTATGTAATACTATATTTGCATACATAGAGGCGCATGGGGCACCCATTGCCACCCCCTTTTTTTGTCTATATATTTCTCCATTGAAAAACATTAAGTTATTTTTTAGTATAATTTCCATGAATTCAACTAATAAATTTATAGTGTTAGTTGACAAAGCTGATTCTTTAACTAATGTTTCATTGAACCAATCTAGACCCTGCTCGTGGGGAATACTCGGGAACAGGTCCATGACATCAATAGTTATTAGTAGTAAATCTGTTTGGAAAAAATCTCTCTGTATACCTCTTAAAAAAGCCCAAGAATCTTTGCATATATATTTCAAGGTTGTGGCAAAGCTTTTAAGCCTATAGTCAACAAACTTACCTATAGGTTCTAAAATCCCTCCTCTACCTGACACTATCGGTCTAAATTTTAACGGTTCAAGACCTTTATGTGTCTTGGGAATTCCAAAAATTATTGGGATTTTAGGTTTGTTGACATTCAAATAATTGTAAACCTCCTCATTAATAAATCCTTGTAATAAATTATCCATCAAGGTATATTTAATTTTGGAATAAGCTAAGTTCACTTCATTTCTGGATAACAACTCATATTTTTCAGAATCTTGTAACATGTTGAACAAATACATTTCATAATCCTGCATATACATCAAGACAAGCCCCCCTCCTTTATCTGGCTTCATGGTTCTACATTTTTCTTTCCTTAGAAGCTGTATTAATGACATCTCTTCTGGCTTCATATTGGCCGGTGCCCTGTATGATTTTTTGGAGATGATCTTTCTTATTTCCTTACTGACCATTTCTTCAAACACTTTTAAACATGGATGGGTTGGGCAGTTGAAGGTGCTAGACCTGGTTAATGTAGTTTTTGTATAAGGCTGTCCATTAAAATTCAAAATTAAATTTATCTGCCTTACAAACAGCTTCAAATCTATTAAAGCTTCTGATAAATCAGTGGGACATGCTGGAATAAAGTGAAGACCTTTTATAAATCAATCAAAAAACTCTTTTTTGATCTCTATTTCTGTAAAATTGTATATTGTGAAATTCTTTTCCTTAACTAGTGTATAGTCTTTACTTTCTACACTTTCATATGAGATTATCTCATCGGAGTCATCATAATCTAAAAAACTGTTGTTGTCCATCCCTAAATCTAAGTCTTTCTCCATTTCTGTTGCTGGTAATTCTCCCTCCTCCCCATGAATCTGTCCTGGGGAAAGTGAAAATCCTGATGCATATTTTTTCTACTCTTTTCAGCTATTCTTTCACTCCTTCTCAATGGTTCAGTGGGGAGTTGTACGTGGTCGTTTCTATATGTGTTAACTTGAACACGGTTCCTACTATAATCATCATTCCATTTGTTTCTCATTGCCACAGGGTAAGCTAACCCTTCTTTATATTCATTTAGATCCCTTTCTAACTTGTTAATTTTCCTATTTAAAATTTTCAAACAATACTGGTTCACCTCATTAAATACATTATCATAGCTTTTTTTAACAGATAAAAAACCAGTGTTGTTAATCAATTTCTCATTCATGACATTCAAATCCTTAAGAAGAATATTAGCTTTAACTTCATATTCCTCAACCATTGCTTCTAACACCTGCAAACCAGCTCTATTCAAAATGTTGCACAATTTATCATAATATGCTGTACCTGGTTGTACGTTGTTTGGAAATTTAAAACAACGCAAACCCTTAGGTACTCGTTCAACATTTACACATTCTTTAAGATTATTGATCTCCAATTGGTTGCTTTTATATGAATATAGTCTTTCTTTTAAAATATTAAACTGTTGTTCAATGTCGGTTTTATCAATTTGTACAGTACCTTGCTTAAACCAAAACTGTTGGTCCGCCCAGACATTGAAATTAAATTGGTTGTTTTGAACACTGGGTTCGAATGGACGCTGCCCACGAAATACTTCCACAGGGTTATTCTCAGCTTGTTGAGATGAAGAAGGACCTTTATTAGAGTTATTTTGCGTTCTTTGTTGAGCGACCATTGTTTCAGGAATTGTGCGCGTTTTTCTTTGTTCAAAAGCCTGTTCTTGATTACCGGGGATAGGACAGGAAGTCCCGCCTTTGTTACCTCTTAGCGTCTCATTTAATTGGGTTAGAAGGTCTAACACTTTGTTAAACTCTGCGCATGTCACCGGAGCGTCATCGCCTTCTGTTCCAAGCAAAAGTGGTGTATTGAGAAAGTCCTCCAGTTCTGTTTCCTCAGCCATGGAAAATAAAGACCAACAATATGAAGGTAAAGCAGTAAACACCAAAGCAACCCTTCCACTGCTCAAAGAACCAGTCGATTGAAGGAGCGTTGTATAAAAAAGACTTTATTACTCTTGTCTTAAAATTCCATTAAAAACTTTCGCTATTCAGCGCAGTACTTCATTCAGTCAATAGAAGACAAAACAGTTGAAATCAAGCGCTTTCGCTTGGTCCCATTGCCAAGCTTTATCAAGATAAAATATCACTAAAATAGAGCTATATATATAAAGCTCATTAACCACCATGTGACAACAGAACTAATTAAACTTTAAAGCTCTACATTTATTTTCTAGCCTAGCTGTATTTCATTTACATCATCGTACTACTATTGTATAATCCATAAATGCTGATGTGTATAAAATATAAAAAATCATATTAACCTTATTTTAATATTGAAATTAAAATTCGTTGAATCTGATTTCTTATATACTGCAACAAAATTAATTAATTTCATATCCTACAAAAATATGTGGAATTACATAAATATGTATATAGACATATAACAAACATAAATATGCAATTTTTATATAATATAAATTAATAAATAAATATATAAATACTATAAAATACTATAAAAATATTGTGAAAATGCATTCTCAATTTATTAGTTTATTAATTTATTAGTTGAATTCATGGAAATTATACTAAAAAATAACTTAATGTTTTTCAATGGAGAAATATATAGACAAAAAAAGGGGGTGGCAATGGGTGCCCCATGCGCCTCTATGTATGCAAATATAGTATTACATAGATGGGAGCAGGACTTTATCTTTTCCACTCAATGGAAGGAATACATAAAGCATTACACCAGGTTTTTAGACGATATAAGTATATTGTGGACTGGTACTGAGGGACAATTTTTGGAATTTTTTGATTACATCAATTCCACGACTCATTTTTTGTCTTTTACACATGTTATTAGTAATGAAAAAATGAATTATTTGGATGTTAGAATCTCTAAGGATTGTGTTAATAATAGGTTCACTTCTAAACTATACAGAAAACCCACTTTTTCCAACACATACCTGCACTACACAAGTGGTCACCCTTACTACCAAAAGAAAGGTATAATTAAAGGGCAAATGGTAAGGGCATCAAGAATGTCAAGTACTTTAGAATATTTCATGGAAGAGTTATTGACACTAAAAAGTATGTTTTTGGAAAGGGGTTACCCTGAGGGTTTGATTGATGTGATGAGCAAAGAAGTTTCAGAACACAGAGAGAACAAATACCCCCTTTATTAGGTTTGGAGCAGATCTTAGAAACAAAATCTAGTCAAATTAGTAATGCTGTTTTTTCTAACAACTACACACATACTTATTCAAATGATTCACAACAAATTGAAGAGGTAATTAATAAGTTTTGGTCGGTTTTAACAGGACATGAAGAATTAAGTAAACACATTTCGAGGTATCCTAGATTTACTAGATGCAGGGACATCAACTTAAAGGAACTATTTGAGAAATTTCAACCTCAAGAAAGAACTAGTAACAACAAGAATTTGAAAAAAGGCACTTATAAATGTGGAAGTTACAAGCAATGCACATATATTCTTAATAGAGGTTCCTTGTATATTCCCTCCAGGAGTTTTTGTTTTAAAGCCAACATTTATGCGAATTGTGCAACGCAAGGAATAGTATATTTGGGACACTGCACAAAGTGTTTTAGTTTTTATGTTGGCAAAACAGAAAGGTCCTTGAGAAAGAGAATTTATGAACACATGTATGAAGTCTCTAGAAAAAAAAGAAACGAATGCCTTTTATAAGCATTCAATTTTATGTCCTCAGATGTGTATAAAGTTTATTGTGTTGGAACAGGTGCAAATGGATGGTAGAGGGGGAGACTGGGAAACGCGTTTAGAATATAAGGAACTCTTGTGGCAGCTCAAACTAGATGCTGCCACAAGTCCCGGTTTAAATGACAATATAAACATAAAAAGTGTTCTTAAACTAAGAATGGCTAGACTTTGATTTATAAGTAATTTGATGTCATTGTATATAGAATTTGTTTAATCATTCAAGTAATGCATTATTTGTATAATAGATTAATATATTAATATATTTATGAATTTTTATAATAATACATTGATTTCCTAAAATTTTTGTAGGTATTAGTTTTGTATTGACAGTTTAGAAAATGTTTATCAAACACATTGAGAATGCATTTTCACAATATTTTTATAGTATTTTATAGTATTTATATATTTATTTATTAATTTATATTACATAAAAATTGCATATTTATGTTTGTTATATGTCTATATACATATTTATGTAATTCCACATATTTTTGTAGGATATGAAATGAATTAATTTTGTTGCAGTATATAAGAAATCAGATTCAACGAATTTTAATTTCAATATTAAAATAAGGTTAATATGATTTTTTTATATTTTATACACATCAGCATTTATGGATTATACAATAGTAGTACGATGATGAAAATGAAATACAGCTAGGCTAGAAAATAAATGTACAGCTTTAAAGTTTAATTAGTTCTGTTGTCACACGGTGGTTAATGAGCTTTATATATACAGCTCTATTTTAGTGACATTTTATCTTGATAAAGCTTGGCAATGGGACCAAGCGAAAGCGCTTGATTTCAACTCTTTTGTCTTCTATTGACTGAATGAAGTACTGCGCTGAATAGCGAAAGTTTTTAATGGAATTTTAAGACAAGAGTAATAAAGTCTTTTTTATACAACGCTCCTCCAATCGACTGGTTCTTCGAGCAGTGGAAGGGTTGCTTTGGTGTTTACTGCTTTACCTTCATATTATTGCTGTTGTTTCCTACAATGGGTATGGCACTGTGGTGACACCTTGACTGTGCCATATCCTGGGTACAGTTGAACATAAGTAACAGGTCTGTATAACAGTTTCTGCATGTGCCACATGGCTGATAGGTTTGAGGGGTGTATAAATCTTGCTTTTTTCCCACTTTTCTGAGAGTTAAAAAAGTTCAGTTACAGGCTTGCTGTTCCTGAACTGTTTGAAAGTTTCTGTGAGGCCATTTTTGCTTGGGCTGAAGGAGGGTCTCTGTGTTCATCAGTGGCAGTGACTAACATTGAGCAGCTTCCCTGCCCCCCATAGAGGTGGTTACTGACTTGAAACTGTAGTTTTATTGGCCACTAGGGGTCATTTCCATAGCTCCTTCATTTGTCCTCAGAGGAGTGGTTTAAGGCAGTAACTTGTAGTTTATTGGCCATTTTGGGTCATTTCCTCTCTTTTCCAGCCCCTGCTATAAAGACGCTTTAGCGCATTAGCCTTGATTTAGCCGATTAAGGGCGGAGTTGCTACCGTTGCACACTAGGGCAGTGCGGTTAAGCAGGTTTAAACTATTCGGCTACCTAAAGTCCACTCTTCAAATTTTCCCTTAAAACTACCTTCCTCGAACTATACTACTGATCTAATCAGTATCCTATAATTAAAAGATCATCTCTACTTGACTCCAAGTAGACTATTCTCTATCTGTTAAACGTAGCACTTGCTCCTACAGTACTTATTACCTTGATACGGCACTCTTGTCATAGATAGTACCCCAAAAGGCAACCCCATTTCTCGGTCACCCACGTCCCCGGAATCTTTTTAAAGTTTTTTGTCTATTCCTTCTAGCATGTCGAGGGATCAGTTGCTAGTGTCCTCTCCTGCTCAGCTGGTGAACCTGGGAATATTGAGGCAATGTTACAATTGCCTCATGTACACAGACAACCCTCTCCTCCTCCCACAAAACACAAATACATGCGAGAGATGCAACTATACGGCCAAACTGGAGGCTGAGCTCTCTCAACATAGGACTGGCAAGACCAGTCAGGAGGAGAAGGTTACCACACACACTATAGACCCAGTCTCACATAGTACCATTACAACCTCAAATCATACACATAAACACACAAAGACATACTCGGAGGCTCTGATCAAAAATCTACCAAAACAGCAGAGGCCACCAAAGCAGACACCCAAACAACCACCACCTCAGAACACAACACCTGCAACACATAGACCTCACAGTCAGAGTGTCAAACAGTCACAGCCCTTAAGGCCAAACACAATGCCAGACACACTAGTCATTGGTGACTCCATAGTCAGACACACTGACGTCCCGCTCACCAGACTGAGTAAGGAGAAGGTCACAGTAAGCTGCCTGTCAGGCGCTAGAATCCGCCACATAACGCAAGCACTCAGGTCTCTCAACAGCAGGTACAAATATGACTCAGTCATTGTCCACGCTGGTGTAAACGACCTGAGATGTACCTCCTTGGACTACATGAAAAGAGACATTGAGGAGCTCTCTGATTATGTAGCCCAGGCAGGTATGACCCTGACCTTGAGCAGTATCCTACCTTCACCAAGAATGATGCCACAATACAGAGATAAGATGATCAGCTTTAACAATTGGCTTAAACACTGGTGTCATTCAAAGGGGATCCAGTGTCTGTCTGCCTGGGATGACATGCTGGACAAGCCACGCTGCTTCGCAAGGGACGGCTTGCACCTGTCAACCCTGGGATTCTGGATATTGGCAAAGGCTCTTGCCACCCCCATAGTGCATTTTTTAGGCAAGGCTCAAATTCTAAACCTACCACCCTAGAACACAAAAAAGGAAAAAAACTAAGGGTAATGCTGCTCAATGCCAGAAGTCTAAATCTCAAAATGCACGCACTCGAGGCCCTTCTCAGTATGGAGAACATCGATGTCTGTGCTGTGACAGAAACCTGGTTCAAGGCTCCTGAGAGCACCCCAGCGCTATCAGGTTTTACCTCATATCATGCTCCGCCCCAAAATCCGGACAATACCAAGAAAGGAGGGGTATCCATATTCATCAAGGACACCCACACCTCAAGACTGGTGGCAATGCACGATGCATCGGAGACCATCCAGGTGCAATTAACCATAGGCAAGACTGCTCTGCAAATTGTAGCATGTTACAGGCCACCCTCACAAACTCAGGAACCTCACATGGCCTTCCTGAAAACACTAGAGGGATAAATGTATCACCAAACACCATCATACTAGGTGACTTCAATTACCCTAATATAGACTGGGAACACTACTCAAGCCCAAACACCCTAGCCCAAAAGTTCCTGGAATTCATAAACTCAAATGCCATGGAACAACTAGTCACCATCCCCACAAGAGGAGATAACATACTTGATCTCATCATCACGAACATGGGAGCACAATGTTCAACACCGGAGGTGTACCCTCACTGGTGAGATCAGACCACAAACTAATCTCGCTGGAGGTCCTCATCCCACCCCACCTGAAATAAAAAGACCACAGTAAAGAACTTCTCAAAAGCCGACTTCACACTTCTAAAGACTAGTGTGGTCTCCTTTAAGGCCCCGAGCCAGCGGAAAACAGTACTCAAGCCGCTGAATCACTTACAAATGCCTTCTACCAGCACCTGCAGGACTGCATGGATAAGGCAATCCCAAGCATAACAAAGACTCTTTGTACCAAAGGCAAGCGTCCAGTCTGGTGGACCCCAGCCATAAACAAACTCTACAACAAAAGGAGGAAGCTACTACAAGATAGAGCAAAATCCTTAAAAGGTAAGACACCCTTGATCACTATAAGTAAAAACTAAGAGCTCTCATAAAATCATCCAAAGCAAATTTCGAGAGAAAAATAGCTAAAGACTCAAAGACAATCATAAGGCCTTCTTTAGCTATGTTAGAAACCTGGGAGGAAACTCCCAGATATGCTCAGAGCTAGTTCAAAATGATGTGAAGGTTACTGATCCTACAGACATTGCCAACATACTGGCTGACAGGTTCAGTGCAAACTTCTCCCCCAAATGGAGAGATATCTATACCAAATGATTGCAGCCCCCAAACATCTCCAGCCCAAGTGAGAACTGCTCTCTCCAAAGCAAAAACACAGCATCCATGGGACCTGATGGTGTCCCGGCTGTGTGCTCCATGAACTCAATGAGGAATTAAACCCACAGCTAGGACAGCTGTTTAATCAAAGTCTTACCTCTGGATATGTACCCAGGGAGTGGCGCACTGCAACTGTGGTACCACTTCACAAAGCCGGTGCCTCCACCGACCCTGGAAATTACTGGCCCATTAGCTTGACAAGCCTTATCTGCAAAGCCATGGAGAGGATCATAATGGACCTCATAAATAAAGACATAGGGAATTTGCAGACTTTGGATCCAACCCAGTTTGGCTTTGTCAAAGGCAGATCATGCCTTTTAAACTTGGTTGACTTTTTCGAAACAGTCACCAAAGCCATTGATGAGGGAAAGGCAGTCCATACAGCCTACCTCGATCTGGCTAAGGCCTTCGATACAATACCCCACTCGGGTATCATTGAAAAACTCATCAGCTTAAATGTCAACCCATACATCACAAGATGGGTTGCAAACTGGCTGAGTGACAGAACCCACAGGGTCAGAGTTGCTGGCGCCATGTCAGACTCAAAGCCTGTCACAAGTGGTGTCCCACAGGGCTCAGTCCTGGGCCCACTCTTGTTTGGCATCTACTTTTCGAAGTACAAGCAAACACAGGAGGGTTATGGCTGACAAAGTTTGCAGATGACTGCAAACTGGCCATAGTAGAAAACACATCTGACACAGATATCCTTCAGAAGGGTCTCACAGAAACGGATAACTGGTGCCAGAGCCACAGCCTAAAGTTAAATGCCAAAAAATGCATAGTCATACCCTTCGGGAAAAACAAGGTTACCCCTAGCTACCAAATAGGTGGCAATCCACTGAGCACAGAAGAAGTTATCAGGGACCTGGGGACCCAGGTTGATAGTAGTCTGTCATTCAACACCCATGTAGCTAAAGTAGTTAGGAAGACCTTCTACATTGCCCACCTTATCATGAAGGGATTCTCATCTAGATCAAGGGAGGTCATAGTCTCCCTTTACTCATCACTCATCAGACCAATGATTGAGTACAATGCCCCATTCGAATGTATCTGACCCGACACTTGCAGCAGCTGGAGAGGCCACAAAAGTTCCTCACCAAAAGGATAAAGGGTCTCAAAATCTGTCCTATGCTGCCCGACTGAAAGAACTCCAGCTCTATTCAGTCGCACCGCTGCTCAGAGGTGACCTTTGCCTAACATACAAGGCCATGTCAAACCCAGATTTGATGAATATGCTTCACCTCAAAAATCTAGATCCATCAGAGCCACAAGGGCGGAGACTTAAACCTTGACACGGCTATTAATAGGACATGCTGGAGGGATAGATTCATCACCCAAAGACTCCCTATGCTGTGGAACAAAATCCCGGTACATGTGAGGCAGAGCACCTCGCTGGCCTTGTTCAAGAGAAATCTTGACCAATGGATGGGAGATCGCAGATATACCCCAGGGATTACCTCAGTGTCACTGCTCGACAGAGGCACAGCAAAATAATGGGTATAGTTCCCCATACTAAAGGGGTGGCGTAAGCCACAAAACGATGGGCTAGGCTTGTAAATGCCCTCTGGCAGATAGCCTAGTATGAACCTATGAACCTATGAACCTATAAAGGTGATTGCATGGTGGCTGATGTCAGCAGCCCTTCTACAGTGGACAATGGTAAGTATACTGGTTGGCACACACCAGATGTTTATGTATAACACACACCCACACAGAGGCTTTGGTGTTGATGTAAAACACAGAGAATACTGTACACATGGATGTACTTACTTTTGCAGTGAACCCATTTTAGCCTATGTAATTCCACCAAGACAAAGCAGGCAAAACATCACATCACTAAATACACAGTCGTTAGTTTAATGTCATTGATGATGGTACTGGCAGGGTATATGTCCCCTTCCCCCAATGTAGTGCAATCCTGGAGTTGGTAAACATAGGTGTGCTGGTGTGGGTGGCACAGCCCTTCATTTTGGAGGGTGTGGGGTGGTGTAGAACTGCACATAGTGTGATTGACAACTACTTAACCTGTTAACATAAACTGTAGAGTATTACAGTATTACAGCTGACTAAGCAGGGGGATACGCACAATAACCCCAATGAGGGTGGCTGTGTCCACACCATCCACACCCAACTATATATACCAACTCCAGTATCACTGTACAGCTATACAGTGGTGAAGATGGCATTTACACACCTACTACTAGTTTTGATGGAATGAATTTCCACTAGATGATACCTCTGAAATGTTAGCAATTGTCAGTCAGTTCTCAGACAGATGACCTCCTGGGACATGTATTTTCTGCAAACTGAAGTAGAACCCTTCATATACACACACACTTACTTCATAACACTGAGAGTAGAACCCCTACCTAGATTCTTATTGCTACTAATGTGTTTGGTCTTAATTACACACACCACACAGCTTTTAGCATGAGGTGTATACC